>NW_013953050.1:36838-38556 GCF_001266775.1 Austrofundulus limnaeus
CACTATCTCATGTAAAAACCACATATTTATTTTGCAACAAATATGCAAAATATTTGTTGCAAGGGATGGTTTTATGTTTATTTTATTTAAAAAAACATTTCTAACTGATTCGAATTAGCTTTTCCTGACATCAAAATACTTTTCATTAAAAACTGCAAACTATATTTGATTTTTAACCTGTTAAGCACGTTTTTCCCTGACATATTCCGGTCATTTGAGGACGTTGAGCTGTTCTGTGGGGGTCTTATCAGCACCAAATATAAGCTCCGGAGCAGTTCCAGCCCCTTGGGAGGCTGACTGTTGGCCACTAGGTGTCACAGTGGCTGTTTGGAAAAGATGAGTTCACCTGGTAAAGAGATTAAATTGTGTTTTTCTTTCACAATTTAAGTTTCAGAGTATTAAATGAGAGTAAAAGAACAATTTCACAGATGCATCCAAATTTTTGTCTTTGATCTGTATTGTTTGATGGAGCAAATATTGTTGGATTAAAAAAAAAACTAAACATACTGAATGTGAAGTTCGTAACCTCAAGAGGTTTTGAAAGCATTTATTGGATTTTACTTTTATAACACATAACAGTGTAATGTCCTTTGTTCTGAATGAGTAAGAAGTTGTTTAAATTTTGTGTAATGAGCTGATAAATCTGACATGATTTCATACTTGTAGGGACTGAGCAAAACTGGTTTATTTTTATGGAAGCAGATAAGAATTGGGGTGAAGGGATCACTCCTTGAGATGTGTTACCATTTTTTTCCTTTTAAAAAATAATTTTACAATAACTTTATGCTTAAACCACAAAGATGTGTTATTTAAAATGTCATTTTAAGTTTTAATTCAGAAAACCAAGGTGTTTATGTTATACAGTATTACCAAGATTGTCAGTCGCACAATATTAAATACATAAAGATTTTTTTGCAAAAAACTATTTTGATTTTAGATCAATTTCTTGTTGATTTGAATTGATTTTGTCTCTTTTTTAAGTAGGATGGTCTACCTCATACAACTTTTTTTTTAGTAATCTAATTTTGTTATTCTTGAAGAATTAATGCTCASCAGGAGAAAAAAATACTTCACTGCAGGACAAATGTCACAACTCAGCATGACCTTGGATTGACTGGCACACACAATAGTAACACGACTGAGAAGGGATTCAGTCGACCAAATCCACTCGTAAAGAAAAAGAAAGAAAGAAAAAAGAGCCACGCAATCAAAACTTTCTCAAAGTGGGAATAACGTCCATACTCTCTTCTTTGAAACAAACGTTGCCAATATGTCAGGCTTAACTGAAACAAAACTTTTACGTTTGTTAAAAAATGAAATTGTTTGTGGTAACTTGACTGTAAACACTAAAACTATAATTGTTAGATTATTTTTCTCGATTATTTACACACAATATCTGAAAGCATGCTTCATGTTCCACCACGACCAGGATGAAAACCACACTGCTCTGCCTGAATCTGAGATTTGACTATCTGACCCTCCTCTCCAGGACCCCTGAATAAGATCTAACCAGGGAGGCTCAGAAGTGTGATTCCTAGTTGGAACACAGCTCTACACCCTCAGCAGGGTCCTGGAGGGTGTAGCTTGGTCTGCATTGCCAGTAGTAAGTCAGACTCGTTTCTGGTGAGTGTTGAACTCCGCCAAGGTTGCCCTTTGTCACCGATTCTGTTCATAACTTTTATGGACAGAATTTCTAGGTGCAGCCAAGATGTTGAAGG
>NW_013953050.1:39682-42952 GCF_001266775.1 Austrofundulus limnaeus
GTCCAAGTGGCTGGGGAGAGGGAGGTCTGGGTCTCTCTGCTTAGGCTGCTGCCCCTGCGACCCGACCCTGGATAAGTGGAAGAAAATGGATGGATGGGCATGCTTCATGTTCTCAGAACTCTACACACAAATCCAAAAGTCACACACACAAAGGGCTAAACCCCTCATTTCTACTGCAAAAATTAATCTTTACATTCAAAACAATGTAATTTCTTCTCAAAATGGTATTTTGCTTTCAGATGACACTCAAACCATCAGATGAACAGACCTTTATAAGAACCAGTTGAACAGTGATGAGCTCAGTGTAAAACAGTTTAAACTACAAGCAGTTGAAGCTAAAACTATGAAAGCGAAAATAAAATTGGTTAAAAATTTGGCAAATCAGAATAGAATAGAATAGAAATAGCCTTTATTGTCTCGCCAAGGGAAGATTCATGTGTCACAGCTGCATCAGTACAGAGGTTCACACACTAGTTTACAAACTATAGAAAATGCACAAAAAATGAAATTACCACTAACTAGCAATGATACTACTACTGATAATAATATAATATAAAAGATTGTGCAAGAATAAAAAGATATGTTTCATTTTAGACTGTAGTTACCTATCAGAATTTCACATTAGAAATTAGTATTTACCTATTTTCAGTGAAAAAACAATTGCAACAGACTATTAACTGTGAAGTATGACAGTGCAGACAAGAAAATACAGATGTGTAATTACAGCAGAAATTACAGCAGAGTCGTCAAAAATATTTGTGTTAAAGAGGAGGCATAATGTGTCATTTTTGATTTTGATATTGTTTTATTATCACTACTTTTATTAWATAGGGTTTTATATGTTGTATTCATGACTAAAAAATACATAAATAAACAATTTCAAAGGTAAGAGATTGTAATACTTGGTTTATTTACATAATGACTTTAATTGCTGGACGGTTGGCCCCTGTGCTGCTGTTGGTTTGCATTAACTGTGGCCCCCGGAGAAATTTAGTTGATCATCCCTGGTCTACATCCAAAACAACAGAATACAGTCAAAGTAAAACAACAACAACAAAAAAAGTGTCCATTTTCTTCCGCTTATTCGGGGTCAAGTTGTGGGGGCACCAGCCTAAGCAGAGCCACTTGGGCCAGCTGGTCYGGGGGAATCCCAAGATATTTACATTCCCAAATGTAAATCTGTGGGACAGGTGTTCGCCCATGTGACGAGTTGGTGTGCACAGTAGGGCAATTAACTTTAGAGTTTTGAATGACAGTGTGCTCTTTGTGACAAGGATTTTTTTTCATGACAAATGTGCCAAAATACAAAGAATGTGTGTAGTGTTTTGAAAAAAGTGTGTTTTAAACTGAAATTTGAGTGTAAAGCTGGAACTGTGTTTGCAGTTTAGCAGAACTGGGTGAGGGGCAGATAACATTTATTCTTCTTGTTGCCTTTCATTTTATTTTATTTTTGACTKTATGTTTTTGTTTTTTGTTGTAGTTGTTTTCCTTTTTAAAACGAATACATGTCTAAATAAAAAAGGGGATTGGTGCTTAAGTCACATGTTGTGGTAATTTTGTCTCAAGTACCAGGAAATGTGCATAAACAATCGAGAAAAACTGTATTATCTGTTCATCGCCAGGGTTGATCTTATAGGTTACAAAAAAAATCAAATTACAACTTGTGTAAAAAAAGCTAACTTGAGTTTGTTAAGAATTATCCCTTTTCCACATCTCCTCTTTATACCAGTTGAAGTGTACTATCGAGAAAATTTTAATTTTTATKAAAGAACTGGAGATCAAATACTTACTCCTGTTCCTATTTTTTAAATTTATTTGGGAACATTTAAAGTCAGGGCAGCTTCTGTTGGAATTTATTTCAATGTGCTTCTGTTGAAATGTTTATTTTGTATTAATGTGTTTATTGGTTGTATTGATTTTACAGTTTTATTTTTGTATAACAGGTCTCTCTTGCTAAATGATACGATATAACCTGTACAGATAAAGGACATGAACATACCTCAACCAGAAGAGTCTAGGGAGATATTTAAAATAAACAACAACAGAAAAAAAACTTTATTCAATTAAATTTGACTTTAATGTCTTAAATAAACAGTGGAACATTTTTAACTGATTTGACCCCCTGTAAGAAGAAAAAAAACAGTTTGAGCTGTTTCATTATGTGCTTCACAACATTCTACACAAATTCAAATGTGCAAATATTTTTCATGTTATTTCATTTTTTTATCAGTTACAATGATTTCATATAAAAATATGTCAACAAATTGTATGATTATCAACTTCTGAGTGAAAACCGTAAGCATAAAGCAGGATAATTTCTGTTTGTTTAATAATTTACACAGCATTTCCTTGTCAGAGCTTTAAAACCTCTCAACAATAACCTGACTCCAGACTCCTTCAGGAACACCTGTCGTCCCAGCATCCTTTGCGTGTCCAATATGGAAGAACTGGCGGTGGAGGTCCGTGGCTCCAACGGCGCTTATTACAAGGTAAATACCGGCCTATCTTTACGGCTGTAAACGAAACATTTCTTTACCCAGTATAGTCAGTCGGTTGAAGTCTCGCGGAACACGACCTTGTGATCCRAGTGGCTCTAAATCTGTTGAAAAGCATGTTTTTAGTCGCGAAGCTAACCGCGTTAGCCGGCTAAGCTAACGTTGCTAAGTCTTCGTCTAGCGTCACTTTTTGTCGACTTTTGACCAACACCGAGGAGAAGAAACACATTCTTCCTGCAGTACGTCGATTATAAAACCTAAAACAAAGCTGATGTGAGTCTTGTTTTGCTTGTAGCGATCGTTAGCTAAAAGTTAGCTAACTTGCTAACCGCGTTGATTTCTGGTTCTAAATAAGGCTCTTAGCTGTGCTACACCCACCTCTCTGTGGTGTTTTATTTTAGTGTTTATTACAGTGTGAGATTATCAGCGCTTAATTTTGTTTGGGTGTTTAGTAATTGTGGTGTTTGGACGGCACCACGCCTGCCTGTTTGGRGTGTGCAGGGACTCTTTCCGTCTCCGTCTATTATTTGATGCTTCATCATGTTGAAGCTATCTGTGAGCCAGCTGTTCCCTGTCAGTCCGGACCAGCTGGCATGTCAGCGTTGGGCCGCTGATACCGAAGACTTGCGAGCTATTTCTAGACCTGCAACCTAAAATGATACTCCTTATCTTTCTCTCTTTCCCCTCCCTCCTCTCGGGGTCGTTGTTTCTACACCCCCCTCTCTTTGTTACTCATTTCAGATTGTCCAGATTAATATTATTATTATTATTATTA
>NW_013953050.1:46139-47202 GCF_001266775.1 Austrofundulus limnaeus
CTTTACTTAGAAAGATATTAATCCCTCATTGAGTCAAATCGGGTGTGTCAAAGCAGAGGAATAACTGAAACTTGCAGAATATTGGCCTTAAAGACCAGGATTAGGCAATTAAGCTAATGTTTGCTTGTGAGCTAGAATAATAATTTTATTTCTCACAATGTAGAAATGTCTGCTCTTGTCAGACAAAAACAACAGAATAAAAAAAGAAAGGAAAAAGTGGAAGGAACTTGAAAACAATGTTTGTTCCACGTACTGTTAATTCACTTTACTTGGGTTGATGATTAAGTGGTTGCTGCATGTCTTGGCATGTTGGTGCCAGCTGTCGAATTCTGAGCTAGTGGGAAACTATTCGCTGGAGTGCACAAGTGTGAGAGTGCACCTGTGAATGAGTTCAACAACACAGGGACCCACTTTATTTTTTATTTTTTTGTGTCTGTCCTGCAGGGCTTTGTCAAAGACATCCACGATGACTCTCTCACCATTGCCTTTGAGAACAAGTAAGCTTCTGTTTCCTCCACATGTCAACGTATCAAATCCAAATACGAAAGACAAACACACCGTTACACATTTATTTATTTATTTTTAATCAAAGTGTATTGTATTATAGTTGGCAGCCAGAACGCCAGGTGCCCTTCAGTGATGTCAGGTTGCCACCGCCTGCTGATGCTAAAAAGGACATTGGAGAGGGCGAGGAGGTGGAGGTGAGGCAGACACGTAGATCTTTCCCTTGTTGTTGTTGTTTTTGTTGTTCTTTTTTCTTTGAGCATCACGTTGACACTTGAYTTATATCCTGGCAGATTTTCTCCAGAGCCAATGAACAGGAGCCTTGTGGWTGGTGGTTAGCTAAAGTCCGCATGATGAAGGGGGATGTGAGTATTTATTTAATATTAGGGCTGCAACAACGAATCGATTAAAAATTGATTATTAAAAGCGTTGGCATCGAAGTTCATTAGGTCATTCACAAAGATCTGTCTCAGAAGAGAAGGRGATGCTTCAGAACCGCTTACTGGGCCATAGAACACTGTTTCAGTCAGACAGAACCAACAAGAAGGAAGCATAAAGT
>NW_013953050.1:48446-52998 GCF_001266775.1 Austrofundulus limnaeus
CCACAAATTCTCCTGAATCACTCGTACGCACAATTTAAGAACAAATCTGTGTGTACGAATGGTTCTTGCATGAGGCCCATTGTTATCATTAAATTTATGTTTAAAATGTGTTTTTATAAGTCCTCACTTATCCTTCTCAACATTTTTCAGTTCTATGTGATTGAGTATGCAGCCTGTGATGCCACCTACAATGAAATAGTAACCTTTGAGCGCCTGCGACCGGTCAACACCAACAAGGCTGTTACCAAGAACAGCTTTCACAAGTGCACTGTCCCTGTTCCTCAGGACCTACAGGAAGCGTATGTACATCACTACCAGAATATTCATATTAGAAAAGCAAAAGGTCTCCTTTTTAATTATATTTAATTATAAATGTAAATCTTTTTATTTTAACTTTAGCAAAGTAATTGCTTCCTCTGTTACAGGTGTCAGAATGAGAACGCACATAAAGAGTTCAAGAAGGCCGTGGGAGCCTGTCGCATCTCGTACTGCCCAGAGACCAGYGAGCTCCTGATTGTGGTAACTACAGCTGTAACCTCCTGTTGATATAACAGCTATAATACACCTCATGTTTGTGCAGAGGGTGACTCAACTATCTGCTCTTATTTGTGTAATTATTTCTGTTTGTGTGTTTCAAGTCCACCAATGACACAACAGTGAAGCGTGTGTCTTTGCTGAGTGACATGCACCTGCGCAGCCTCAGAACTAAGCTGCTGTTAATGTCACGCAACCAGGAGGCCACAAAACACCTGGAGGTCAGTTAGTATCTAGAACAGATTTTTAAATATTTTATCATGGCACACATAATAAATGCTGTTGTCAAAGCAGGATGAGGGAGGCTCAGTCTTACTGTGTTACGAAATGTGATTTAATTCATAAAAAGTGTTCCTTTTTGTCTCGGGTGCTGTAGACGTCCAGGCAGCTGGTCTCRTCTTTCCAACAAGAGTTTACAGTCAGAACAGATCTGATGGGCCTGGCCATTGGCAGCCATGGCAGCAACATCCAACAGGCACGCAGGGTTGCCGGTGTCACCGCCATCGAGTTGGATGAGGAGACGGGAACTTTCAGGATTTATGGCGAGGTAGGGTAATGCTCAACCAGAAACAAAAGCAAGTGCAGTTTGGTTCATATTTATTTGGACACCGACACAAAGTTGTTGTTGTTTTTAACTGTTTACTGAAACACATTTAAGTTATAGTTGTATAATGGATATAAAGTCCAGACTTTCAGCTTTATTTGAGTCTATCCACTAGGGATGCACGATGACTTATTTTAAGAACCGATACCGATAACTGATAACTTTCTCCTTCTAATGGCCGATAACATGCCAGGAGATAATTATCCAAAATGGGTAAGATCATGACAAATAAACAAGATAAAAAAAGACACTAAATTATATTGTTTGAAATAAACTCTTAGCAAACAAACATTTCTTAAAGTATATCAAACAAAACAATTTCTCAAATGGCCGTCTTTTTTAACAAGACACATTAATTATATATAAAAAAAGACCTTTAACGCTGATCTCAGATTTAAACAAAAGAAAAAAGTCATTCCACAAGTTCAAAACAGTTATGCACTAACACACGTTAGATTCAAATTACATTTGTTTTTATTATTAATATATGATTCAAAACATTTTTCTACCTGAAACAGCTTCTGAGTGTGAATGCGTTATGACTGCATCATACTTACAGGAACACACAGAGAGAGGTAGCGGCTGTTCAGCATGGTAAACCGAGGCTAACAGGTAGCAAAAGCTTCGATCTTTAGCAAGGGTGAACGGCTGGTTGTCAAGTTCCATCATTTCCATCATTAAAGTGCTTGAAATCTGCGTCATCTCTGGCAATTTGTTCGGATTTGTCAAAAGCCTCAGCAATGTTTAAAGTCCTGACGAGTTCTTGAACGCTAGCTTGTTGTTGTTAGCATTTTAGCAGAATGGACCTTGTGCTGCGTTCAGGAGATAACAGACTTCACATGTTCGCAAATTGGGAGTAGTTTCTCTGACCTTTTTATGTTTATAATTATAAAGATTGCATGTAACATACATGGTTAATTGGTGAAATAATATTAATTCATAAAATGACTGGTTGTTTTTCAGCACGGAGTATTCTAATAATTTTTCTAGTGAGAAACTTATTTTTTCTGACGTTACTTGAACGTTGCTCGGGTCGTGCCGGATGGGAAGCGGCTTGACCAAAAAGGATAAAAATAAAGGAGTGCRCYCACCGCTGCGCTGGCARACATATACATATRTTATCGGTTMTGTTTGTTATGAYATCGGCCCGATAAGTATGACGTCATAATTTCCTGATAYCGGRCCGATAACTATCGTGCACCCCTAGTATCCACATTAAAATTGGATGACTGGTTTATGAGTTCAGCTCCTTTTTAAAGGGACCAAAAATAATTGGACCTTTGACTCAAAAGTTGTTTCATGGACAGGTTATGTCATTCTCAGTGAAGCAGATAAAAGGCCTGGAGTTGATTTCAGATGTGCTGCTTGCATGTGGAAAATTTTGCTGTGAAGAAAATGTTTGGTCGAAGGAGCTCTTCGTGCAGGTGAAACAAGTCATCCTTAAGCTGCAAAAAACGGGGAAAAAACATCAGAGAAATTGCAGTAATATTAGAAGTGGCAAAATCTACAGTTTGGTACATCCTGAGAAATAAGGGAAGTAATGGTGAACTCATCAATTCTAAAAGACCTGTCAGGGCATTAAAAAGGAGGAAACAGCGTCTGGTGATGTCCACAAGTTCAAGACTTCAGGCAGTCGTTCCCAACAATATGTTTTCAACCAAATATTAGAAATGAACATTTTATTTACAATTATTTAATTTGTCCAATTACTTTTGAGCCTCTGAAATGAAGGGATCGTGTTTAAAAAATGCTTCAGTTCCTCACATTTCTATTTGAACCCACTGAATTAAAGCTGAGAGCCTGAACTTTAACTGTGTCTGAAATGTTTGGTTCATAACTCTGTGACAATGGACAGAACCAAAATTAAGAAAATATTGTCTCTGTCCAAATAAGTATAGATCTAACTGTAAATACACAAAAAAAGCACAAGCTYGGTTACATATAACTACAAAAACTCACAAACTCTTTATACGCCGCACCCATTAACAATTTTTATTTTCATTTAAATGGACTATTGTGAGTACGAGGAAAAGTTTACAGTCGGTACTGTAACAATACAGAATAAATGTGACTTAAAATCAAAGAACATTTTTATGATTTGAAGTTTGTAAAGTTTCATGTTTTCATAGTATTGGTAGTACAGGAAAAAAAAACTTTACTAAATAAATATAATATCTGTGCCCTAAAAACAAATATTTAACTTTTCAGCTGTACAATAACACACACCTTACCCCGTTGTTTACTTTGTAGAAAACATTTTATTGATATTTCTTTGGGATTAAGTGATTCTTGATGTGCAGGTTTAATACTTACTTTGGGCTACATGTTTTTATTTAGACCGAAGAGGCAGTAAAGAAGGCCAGGAACTACTTGGAATTCGTGGAAGATTCTGTCCAGGTGCCACGGAACCTCGTTGGTATGTTTGTGTTTTGTTAAAAAGTAACTGTTGCCGCATTCATAGCATTTCTGTACCATGGAGAACGTAATRAAGCTAAGAAAATGGCCCAATAGTTCTTTCTACTGTGGTTATTTTCTTTGGCTCTGTTAGACTTTTTTTTTTTTTTTTTTTAGCACTAGCCTCTGATTTCCAACATGTTTCTATGCTTTGTCTGTCTAGGCAAAGTCATTGGTAAGAATGGTAAGGTCATTCAGGAAATTGTAGACAAGTCTGGTGTGGTGAGAGTCAAAATAGAAGGAGACAACGACAACAAACAAGCCAGACAAGAGGTAAGCCTACTATTGCAACGTGCATTAGCACTTAATGTGTTGAACAACTTTATTTAAATTCTGCACAGTCTCTTAGTAGTCAGGCTCATACTAACTTGCACGCTGTGATTTTGTGTTTTGTTGACGCAGGGAATGGTCCCGTTCACCTTTGTTGGTACGAAGGAGAGCATTGGCAACGTTCAGGTCTTGTTGGAGTACCACATTTCTTACCTGAATGTAAGACCCCAGAGTTTGTGTTGAAATGGGCTTGCCTTAGTTCCATGTCTGTTTATGTTTTAGTGAACTTTTTTATTTTAAACTGAATGCCATAGTCTTGTAAGAGCTTTTTTTTATAACTCCTTGCTTGCATGAGGTTTAATGGACATCTTTTCTCAATGCACATTAATAGCTTTAAGTTTGTGCTATGATCAGGTTTAGTAGAGTAAAGCTGGAAACATACTCCCGCCGACGGGTCGATGTCCGGCCACGTGGTTGTTTGGCAGTCGTTTTCGCACACACCTTTCATAGTCCCTGAGACACCCCGTGCCGAGCTCGGGAAACCCCCCTCCCGCTGCAGCATACGTCATTGCATGGAGTTCTCCCTGCAATGCAGCCGACAATGCAGAAAAAAATCACTCACCCGACGTATTTATCCACATCTGTCCTGGTTAAAGCTCCACAGTTTTTATCAGTCAGATTCCTCTGTGC
>NW_013953050.1:53729-75324 GCF_001266775.1 Austrofundulus limnaeus
ATGTTTAATGTACTACTAATAAATTAATTATACATTCCTATAATAATCCTCAGAACTATCCCTGTGCTGCTCTGCTGTGGGTGTTTTGCACTGTGTTTGTATACGTGTGACCTGTGCTGTTTGCATGTCTTGTTTCTGCTTGGTGTTTGCTTTGCGATGTATGTAGGACATGGCGGAGCTTCTTGCAGAGAGCCAGCAGCTAGAGGAAGATCTGAAGAAAGTTGTGGATTATACACAGGGAGGCAGCCTAGCAAGATTCAGAATAAGCTGCACAAGGCGCACTGGATGTGATGTAGATGTGTGTATGATAACTACGCATGTGTATCCAGTGATGACCTTCAAAATGTCAGCTTTGCCTGATTTCAATTTTGTTTGTTTATTTATTTCCAGRGCAAGCCTAGAAACGTGAATCACTCACACKTCTCTTATCTCTTCTCGTTTTTCCTCCTTGTTCTGTTTGTTCTCTCCAAGGAGGTTGAGGAGCTTCGTCTGGAGCGGATGCAGATCGACGAGCAGCTGCGACAGGTCACCCAGGGTCACCGAGCGGTCGACAGGGAGCGAGGAGATCGAGGCGATAGGGGGGAGAGAGGAGCATACAATACAGACAGCGGTGCCAACGCCTCATCCTCCATCAGCGGGAGTCGCTCCTACAACGGCCGAGGTCGTGGGCGCCGAGGCTACAACTACAATACTGGATATGGTAGCGGTTTTTCAATATAAGCACAGGAAATCTACTTGCATGTTGCCAAAAAACTCTCAGAATGGGCTATTTTTGTAAAACGTCTTATTTTTTTAACTTCTCTTTTGCATTTTTTTGATTTCAGGCACCAACTCGGAGCAGTCCAATGCTTCTGAAACTGATTCAGAGCGTAAGGAGGAGCTCAGCGATTGGTCCTTGGCTGGAGAGGACCAGGATGGGTGAGCCACTTTCTATTCTTTCTCAGGGTTCCCATGGGTTCTTGAAGTCCTTGAAAGTTTGTGAATTAGAATTTTTTTTTCAAAAGCCTTGAAAGTTTGTGAAAACAGCCAAAAATTATACTTGTCCTTGAAAGTTCTTAAATGTTTTTGGGGATTGAAATTCTCTATTCGCACGACTGATTTTCATCATCTTTTAAAAAAATAAATTATCAAATTAAATAAAAACAACTTACATTTGTTGCGATGGATAAACTCAGGATTACGGTAAACTGACATCATTTTTTCCGACTCAACAACTTCTATGTTCAGTTTTTCATTAAATTTACATGATATTAAACCTGTTTATTGGTAACATTCTGTGGTAGCAGTAGATAATTGCCGTTGCGCGTGGTTCTTTAATTTGAGGAAATTGGTACTGGAAAGTCCTTGAAAGGTCCTTGAATTTGATGTTGACCAAGGTGTGGGAACCCTGCTTTCTATTTAAATTAGGGCTGAAACAATTCCTCATGTAATTTGATTTCTAAAAATCCCTGAGGGAAATTATCTGCCTCAAAACTTTGTCAGGGTTCCTGCGGATCCTTAAAAAGTCTTAAAAGGCATTGAATTTATCAACCCAAAAATAAGGCCTTAATTAGCCTTAATGGTCTTAAATCAATCTTTCATAGGTCTTAAAAATGTTAACACATTATACGTAGGATGAATAATTCATCTCAAATATTACAATAATTGGTAATGTTTATTTGTTTTTTAAATAATTGACTGAATGCCTCTTACAGCTCGCTTTGTTTTAAAATTAACATTTGGCTAAAATTGTTGCTAACTGGGTTTTTTCCATTTGTGTTCATTGTGAAGTCCGTCTTAAATTTCATTTCAAGAGGCATTAATCAGGTCTTTAAGTCTTAAATTTTACTTGCCTTAAGCTGTAGGAACCTTGTTTATAAAAAATAGATACTTTTATAATCAGCACACTTTTGTTGGGCTGGAATGTTATTTATGTTACACAACAACGCTGCGTTAGCGCTTCTGCTAACGGTTACACTGTTGACGCGTGTATGCTAAGCTCTATATTTGGCTATAGAAGGAGACAGAGAGCTCAGAAAGTGACAGAGATTGTAAAAAGTTTGGATCATTTAAAACTAAACAAAAAGATGACAACATCCTTGAGGTTTTTGAACCGGAATGAAAACAGCTGATGCATGTAACAACGGGTATTTGTTTACGTTTCCTTTGTAAAATATGTTTCCCTGAATCTGTGATAATCTATGTTCCACATGTACAAGGAGGTATATTTTGGCTAACGTTACTTGTGCTGACCAATCGTAGTGGCTACCTGGCAGATTTTATTTAACAGTGAATAAGTTGTGTGATTAAAAACAACACTTACTGTAAGTGTGTCAAATAAAGAGAAAAACACAGCAACAGGTTGACAGTTTGAGCTGAAACATTTATTTGTTAATATGCTTCTATTTTAAATTACATGAGATATCAAGTTTAAAAGTATTTACAGAAAATATTAGGAATTAATTTTTTATTAATTTTTGCTGCTGCTTTTTATGACTTTGAAACCTGTTATTAGCCTTCATTTATTACTGCTGTCATATTTATTTAGCTAACCAGTCGAGTTAATACTTTACTGCCAAAAATGGGAACCCTGCTCCAACCTAATAAGTCGTAGTCAAAATATGAATTTATTTTTACTATTAACAATAACAAGTGAACTCTCTAAAACTCAATCTGCAACACCCACATTTTATATTACGCATTTTACTTACTCAGTTTGTTCCAAAAATATCACATTCAGTTTCTTCAATCCATAAAAATAAATTTACAGTGTTAAGTTTTTTCTGTGGTGGTTAAAAATCATTCAGTGACAGAATGCCCCCTCAAACCGCACATATAAGCTTAAAATGCATGAAATAAACACAACTGGTTCAGTAATTTTATTTTGAGTGCAGCAGGGTCGTCAGCAAGTGTAGATTACTCCTTCACAATATTAAATAATTGTATTTCTCATAAAATAAGCTTAATTACAGCAGAACATAACAATTTTTATATCCAATTACTAGATTAATCAACAGAATAATTGATAGCTTAATCAATTACTAAAATAATCAATAGCTGCAGTCCTAATTTAAACCTAAAGGACTGCAAGATGTTTTTTTTAGGTAAATTGACAGTAATTGATTAGGTTTTTGCAGCATGTTTCATATTGGCTTTATTGGACTCGCAGGGAAAGAGAGCGAGGCTCTAGACCACAAAGAGATGGCCGTAGAAGACCAGGACCTGGCAGAGGCCGAGGAGGGCCTGGAGGAAGAGGTAGAGGAGGAAGAGGAGGATACAGCAACAGCTACGGTAAAGTTCAGCTTTCAGTGTCGAGTGAAACCAGGCGACACCTTTTCTGTTGAAATCCTCATCTAATCACATCCTGCTGCCTCTGAAACGATGACGTCATTCTGCTGCAGCCCCTCGGGATCAGGAGAACTACCACCCGTACGGAACGATGGAGGCGAACACAGAGACCGACCAGACGGCCGATACAGACGCCAGCGAGTCCAACTTGCCAGCAAACCGCCGCAGGAGGTCGCGGAGACGCAGAACCGACGAGGACGCCACGCTGATCGATGGCATGAGCGAGTCCGACAACGCCTCAGTGAGCGAAAACGGGACAGGTATGAAACATGAAGTCCTTTTATTATGAAGAGATGTTTACACTCAAAAACTTGATGTGGATGGAAACAAAATCTTTTACAGTTATAAACATACAAGTGACAGTAAAAGCAAAGGTTTTAAAAGAACTTAAAAAAAGCTTAAAACCAAAGTGCAATGACTGTTGAGGACTTAGCAAAAAAATAATTGTACACGAAACAAAAAAAAAAGGTTAAAGTTTTCAGGATTGTGCAGCAGTGCACCATTTCCCATTTCAGTGTATAAAAAAGAGTAGTGACATCAGTTTACAGACAAAAGCATACTGAAGGCACAAATCCTTCTGTTTGTAACAACCTAACATTCCTAGAGCGCTCTGAAGCAAAACCTCAGCGTCGCAATCGTAGCCGACGTCGCCGTAACCGCCTGCCAGAGGAGAGGCAGCCAGGTAACCCGACATCACCTGCTCGTGTGCTCTCACCAGGTTATCGCTTCAGTGGCTCAGCTGAAAAGTTGTGCACCTGTTCCTCATGTTTGTGTGGCACCGAAAACATATAAATAGAAATAAAAAGCAAATGGAATTAACCAGCATGAATATGTTGCTTGTTTTTGTTTTCTTGAAAAATCAAAAATAGGTTTGTGACTGTTCTGGGAAATGTCGTTCTAATACTGTAAACCAGTTTCTAACAAAGTAAACACACACATGCATACAGTGAATATGCATCTGTTTTCTTCATTTTACTGTTTTAATGGACAGATTTAAACTTTATTCACTAATTACCTAGCCTAAAGTCTGACTTTGTTTTTTTTTTGATCATTGTAAACTTAACTGTAACATTTTTGTAAGCCTAAAATACTTTATTTTGTGGCTTCCTATAATCTTACAAAACACACTTCCTTTTTTTTTCTCTCTGACGTGTACACAGGTGTGAAATGCCTAACATTGCAAGTTCCACTATTCTAGTAACTGACACAAATTGAAAGTCAGACTTGTTTAGTGTTTATTGGAGCTGTCCCGTTACATTAACAAAGGCTTTGTTTTCTGCTTCCATGTTTGTGCAGTAACTGTGGCGGACTACATATCCAGAGCTGAGTCTCAGAGCAGACAGATGATGGCCAAGGACACCAAGAAGAACAAAGATGTGGTCAGTACTGAAATGTTCCCGTGTTAACTAATCAGGTGATGTTTTCGGTTTTGGTCAAAAACTTCTTTTTGATGTACTAAAGTGCCATATTTTTGAATAAAAAAAATGTTTTTTTGTGTTTTTCTTTAAATTAAAGGCTCTTAAGGAGTTAAAATAGCATAAATAATATATACTGTATATATATAAATATATTCAGTATTCAGTAGATTGTAGAAAACAAAATTTAAAAATTAGTATTTTAAGCAGATCATGAAGGTAACCCCTATTTTCCAAGTAGGGGTCTCTGCAGTACATGTTGTTCTGTAGATAGTTTGCCCTAACCATGATTGGCAGAGTTGATGTGTGGGCGGAGTTTGTCCCAACCCTGATTGGTTGGATTGACTTTTCTTGTGGGACAAGTTAACAGAGGAAGTAATGGTAATAGTAAAATAATATGATTGAACTAAACTGCTCCAGGGGCCACAGTTACCGCAGGCCAACAGCTGAGGGGCCGAATGTCCAGCAATTAAAGTCATTATGTAAATAATTTATGTATTTATGTATATAAACCAAGTATTACAAAGATCTGTTACCTTTTGAATTTGTTTATTTTGCTACATTTAATCATTAACACAACATACAGAACCAAATGTAATAAAAGTATGTGCAGTAAAAGACGTCTCATTCAGCCGACTGTAGAGCTAGCATGGATGCTACTTTTAGCACGTCGAATCTAAAGTAGTTTAATCAGAGAGGATTACCGTATTTTTCGGACTATAAGCCGCACCCACCATTTTTTAAAAAAAAATCCGCGAACATATATAAGCCGCACCGGACAATAAGCCGCACCCCCAATATAAAAAAAACAGTACACCCAAATTTGCCGTCAAAAAAGTGAGTTCAACATCAAAACATAAAAAGCAAACCTTTAGGAATTAAAGTTCGGAGGAATACGGTTCATTTAACTGACCTTATTTTGGTAGTTTTCTTTAACAGTTTCTGGTCCAACAAAACGTCTCATTTATCGTCCTCCGGCGCACTGAAACCATCAAAGTCCTCCTCTTCAGTGTCGGAGTTAAACAAGCTGAGAAAAGCTGCGTCACACAGCGGTATCTGTTCAGTGTCGGAGTTAAACAAGCTGAGAAAAGCTGCGTCACACAGCGGTATCTGTTCAGTTTTGCTTTCTGTGTCGCTGTCCTCCCGGGGTAATGCTGGCTCTGAAGCTGTGGTGGGAAAGCCCTCCCGCTCCAGCATACGTCACTGCATGGGATTCCTTCCCCGGGGAGTGCAACGAGGAAAAAAAAAGGTCAGCAGCTCTTCACTCGACGTTTATCCACAAACTGGTCCTGGATTAAGCTCCAAAGTTTTTATCAGTCAGATTCCACTGTGAAAAATGTCTGTTTTATCCCCTTTTATGAGTTTTTGGCCATTGACTATCTTTAAATCGCTGCTTCCTGGTCAACAGTCGGCTCTGGAAGCGATCGCTTTTTTCTTTTTTTTTTCCTTTCTTTTTTTGAAGCGAGTGGTTGAAGCAAATGGAGCATAAGAGCCCCCTGGTGGCTGAAGAAAAAAATCCATGTATAAGCCGCACCGGTCTATAAGCCGCATAGTTCAAAGTTCAGGAAAAAAGTCGCGGCTTATAGTCCGAAAAATACAGTAAATAATTATCTGACCCTCTTGTTTAGTTCAGTGTTTATATCTGAACCTGCCTCTGACCGGATGCTCCGGTGAAGCATTTTATTTTTGGAACAAAGCAGCGAGCTGAAAATAAAGTATCGACCAAGTAACTTCAGGATCGATACGCTCCACAACCCAGGCTGGAGGTTACTACCATTCTAGTATCTACATGGAAAATGAAAAGTAAAAAGATGAAGCAACTGGACTTGTGTTTTGGAGCTGTAAACACATGAAAGCTACAGATTTAAACAGTGTAACTTCAGGTTAGTGTCTTATCGATCCTTCGCCTCCTCACTGATGAAAAAGTCAGATGGAATGTGACATGAGTGTTCACACTGCAGTCACTTTGAAAACATCAGATATATATCCGATTTAAAACCACATACTGAAACGGCCTGGGTCTGATTAGAAAAAATCGGATTTGTCGTGTTCAGACTGTCATAAAAAAATCAGATATGGGTYGYATTTGCCTGCAGTGCGAATGTAGCCTATGTATAACTTAAAAAAAAACCTCATAGGAATGAAAGTTGAAAACCGTGAGTTTGAGCTTAAGAGATTAATGAACCCATTGGCGGGCCAGATTTTGGTGACCAGTGGGCCTGACTTAGCCTGCGAGCCACTAGTTGAATAGCCCTGGTCTATGTACAGTTTAAAACAGAACAGTCATTCAAAAAAAATTAGCGTGAACATGTAAATGTAATTTATTGACTTTAAATTTTGTGCAGCTAGCTCCTTCCTGCCTCGAGTTACGTGTAATTTTAATATCTATATTTAAATAAATATAGGCTCCTCCCAGCTGCCCCCAGCTTCTTCACACCCTACCGTCAGTCTGATCAGTAGCGTCTTGGGTAAACTCCTCCCACAAAATAAGAAAATCCGACTTAGTGACTGCAGAGACCCCCTAACTAGATTTTCTCCCCCTTGGTAAAGTTAAAGGACAACAAAAGAGAGAAAATAGGATTTTTCCACATTAAATTCCAGACACTGCCCTGTCAGGTTGATTGCTTCTACCCTTGCCCCTGAATGTTTTTATTTTATTTTATTTTTTCTACATCTTTTATTCCCTCTGTGTTCAGGGTCAGGTGGAGGTGATTGATGAACACAGTCCACAGTCGGTTCCACCAACAACCAATGGTTCTAATAATGGGGTTTCTGATACCTCCAGCAGCAGTGCCACAAAAGCTCCCAGATCCTCCGCCGACAAGCCGGCCGAAGTCTCGAGCCCACAGCCTGTCCTCAACGGACTGTCCTAAACACACCAGGGCAAAGAAACTGGTTTCAAATATTTGGATTTCTTCCGTGACATTTGTTTGAATCTCCACGTCTGTGGAGAAAACATCAAGTTTATCTTAACATTTAAACACAAGCACTGTTCTTTTGTTTTCTATGTAACAAATATTTGAAACCTGCTCTGCAGCACAACTTTTACAGTTCTGAAACTTTTATCTCAGATTTACATATTAATCTGTTCAACTACTCATTTTACTATCTTTTTTTTTCTTTTCCTCACTTAGTTCTTCCGGTATGAGCTTGCCAAAGATAGTCAAACATATACACACACGTACACAAACTGTACTTTCTAGTCTACTCTTCGGTGAGAGCTCAAGGAGAGTTTGGGCTGAGTTACAGTATTTATGAAATGCAGACAAACACACTGTGGTAATACTGCAGCAGTTCTTTTTACATGGTTCAGAATATCAAAGCAGATTTTCAGAATGATGTCTGCCTTAAATCAGGTAGACTCAGCAAAAAAAATAAATAAATAAAAAAGGCTTCCAGATCTTTTTTTTTATTATTATTATTTTTAAGGCGTTTCATGCATCTGAGGTTGTTGAAGTAACCGTTCTGCGTGAACTGTACCACAGTGCAGATGGGTTTGTTGGAAACATACATTGTGCCTTGAGAGTAGATTGAACATGTTGCTGCCTGGCTCTGCACTCCCATCTGAAATCCTTTTAACGTTTGTTTTCAGAGCCGTCTTCTAAAATAATCAGGTGTGTCTGCTCTTAATGTTGGGGGGGATTTATATAAATATATGAATATAAAACTGTTAAGGAGTTCGACATTAGCTGCTTCCTGTTCTTCAATATGCAACCACTTCGGTCATAGAGATGTTATTACAGTGTGTCGAAGAAAGAAGAGTTGTTTTGTTTGCACTGAAGTGTAACTTTTTTTTTCTGTTTTAAAGCTGATTGTAGTTGAGTCTGAAAACTGGCCTGTTAGGGTTTAGTGCTGGACAGATGTGTAGCCGTCAGTGCTGGGTTTTATTGAAACATCTCATTACTGAACGCTGGGAAACATTGAGCAGATTTTATTCTTTTTGATATTCATTTAAATAATTTGGGACATCTTTCTGATTACTACCCAGTTTCTAAATGTCCCCCCCAAGTGCAAAAATCCTGTAGAGAACTGGACTAASCCTGGTGTTGAGGTGTTTCTGAACAGCAGGCCCAGGAAACGATGTCATTTTCATGGTTCTTCCACACTGGCTAGCTGGAAACTGGTCACGACTGTTCTTTTAAAGGAAGATTTATTTGGATTATTTATTTTTAAAAGTGTACAGTATTTAAAAAACACTCTTCTTGACACTAAAACAAGATATCCAGGAGTTTTAAGACAAATTAGGAATTGGGACTACTGACAGTTGTGACATCCCAAGTGTTTTTGTTGGGTCAACTACAGTATATTGTACTTTTTTTTTTTTTTAAGGATTGTCTGGTTGGTTGATGTGCAATATGTTTTGTATGCAGGTAGTTCTTAAATAAACTTGATCTTCTATGTAGATCTATAATTAAAATGTCTCATTTATACATAAAACACAGTGGGAAAAAGATTTCATCTTTTCAAGGGTAAAAGCTTGTATTTTTCATGCACCTACTTTTTATTAGGCTTGGCCATTGTTGAATTCTTTTGATAAYGGCTAAAAATCAAAGTAAAGATTTCAACTCTGGCAAAAAGATGGAAAGTTATTTTGATCTTTATAATAAAAAAAAAATAACCCAGCTTAGCTTAACATAGCTTGTTAGTATAAGGCAAATTGTAATTTTTTTCTATCATATTTAAAACAGGTAAAATATTAACAGTATAAATCACCACCTCTGTTACAAGTTTGTACAATGATTTTATTTGATAATTAAAAAAAAATCAGCCAGTAAATCAGCATGAAGAAGAAATAGTTTTATTAACATCGTCAGGTCTATTTCTTGGCCTGGCCGTCCATGAGGTCCTTCGCTTCGTTTATTTTTGCTGCCATATATGGAGATCCTCCTGCCAGACCAAACACAAATCATGGGTTTTTATTGTAGAGCAGCTTAGTTAGTGAGAAACAGCTTTAATTTCAATAAAACTGACTGCAAAACATGGAGTGTAGCTGTGAGATATAGTCTTAGCTGAAAGTAGACTTAATTAAATCTATACATTTTCTACTGCTAAACACAAACGTTTAGGTGAGTCAAATAGTGAATGAAGCAGTTTATAGAAGCTTATTAAGTCACAAGTTATTTGTTTGATTTTAGGGGGATTGATTTGATTTCATTTATTGATTTAACAGGAAAAGATTACTAAAAATCAAGCCTGACTCAGCATAATTGCTGTTTTACAGCAGGTGCCTGTTCTGCAGCACATAAAACACTCAGAATTACAGCATCACAATCACATCATTATTATTACACCATAGACACAAAGACAAACAAGCATTCCAAATTTCAAAAAGGCAGCATTTGCAAAATAGGACGTCTAAATATGAGCACAACAAAAAGTGTCCAGCAGATGGCAGACAAGATTCTTCTTAAAGGGCTGTAGTTTTGAAATGGACTTTATGTTTTGAGGAATGTCATTCCATGCTTTAGTATAAACATAGAAGAAAGACCTCTGGTCGTAACAGTTTTTAAAAGTTGGTAATATCAGTTGTCCTTTTGTAACAGATCTAGTTGAATGACCACTTCCAGAATTTGATTTGGGCARCAATGCACAGAGAGTTCCATAACTGGCACCTTGGAAGATCTGAAAATATAAATTAATACCACTATACAAAACATAATTCTGAAAAGTCAAGGCATCAGACAATGAAAGTTAGAAGTCAATATTTTACTTGAGATAAAACAAAGCAAAAATGAGGTTTTAGACTAATGGAAATACTTTTTACTTGGGAGAAAAGTAAAAAGTATAATTTGTACAGAAACAAAGTTTACCTGACCTTCAGTGGTGGACAGTATGAGAGTACATTTACTTGAGTACTGTACTTAAGTACATTTGAGTATCTTAAGTAATTATTTTTTTTGGGAACTATGACTTTCACCACTGCATTTCAAAGACAAATATTGTACTTTTGACTCCACTACATTTGTAGGATGCTTCTTCTTCTTCTTGTGSTGTTTAATGGCGGTTGGCAATAAACTGAAGGTATGCATTACCGCCACCTACTGGTATGGAGTGTGGTTCAAGATGATTTCACTAATATTTATATACTACGACTACTATTATTGTATTTCTTTTTACATTTTCAAAGCTATTAGTAGGAAGCTTGTAGTCACTCTTTCCTTTTGGTTCAGTATAGTTTAGTAATCAGCTGTTGCTGTTWTTTTTMTTGAAATGTAATTGGCCACACTTTATATTCCTCACAAGGGGAACCAGTCGCAGTTGTAGCTCACAACTGGGACAGATTTGGAATTACATAATCTTCATTAACGACTGAGCCTGAGCTCCACCTACATTTCAAACAGAACCAGCAATGGAGACGGTTGAAGAGAATAGAGAAACCAGCTATGATCATATCTCAGCTCGATGTTTGAGATTTTAGGACTGAAAAATAGTCCCTATCAGTTTAAACRTCTTTGCGTTCACTGCGGATAAACTACATYTCTGCAGTTAAGACCTCACTTTATTGCATTTTTATGCTGAAGTCTTTACAGGAGGTGAATTTGTAGCAGTGGTTCTACGTGTCGATACATCAGGTGATTTCTGAGTTACAAGGTTCTTTAAAACCACTCTGAAAACAATACAGCAATGTACTGACATTAGACAATTTAATTTGTACTTTTGAATACTTAAATATTTTCAAAAGTATCAGTACTTTAACTTGAGTAGATTTTTGACGGAGTAATTTTTACTTGTRATTGAGTACAAAGTACTAGAGTTGAGTACTTTGTCCAGCACTGTTTACCTCTATCTGGATGGTTCAGGATCATCAGTTTTCTGTGGGCCTCTCTAATCTTGGTCTTGTTGGCTGTGGGACTGAAAAGCAGAAGAAGAGTAATTCTCAGTTTGGATGTGGGCTTACAGAGCTTGAAAATCTGCTCCACAAAAGGTTTATACTGACACTGCATATCAGACTCTGAATATTCAACACAAGCTTGTTAGAAACTGACGAACACCTCTGAAGAGCTACAGGTGWGACAGGCAGACATACCTGACACCTAAAATAAGAGCAGCTTCTCTTTTTGTCATCTTTGGTTCAAATCCGCCCCGATAGTACCCGCCTCCAAAGGCCTGTAACAGCAAAAATAAGCAAATAAATAAATAAAACGCAGACTAAATGTTAGTGCTGGGTGGTATACCGTTTTGTACCGAAAACCGGTTTTTATTTTTGTTATGACTTTTCTGAATACCGGTATAACCTGAACACGTGCGGAACGTTTCATCGCAGCCGCCAGTGAGCTGTTTCCCTGGGGACACATTTCGTTGCAGCACCGCTAAGCGCATTAGCATGCTAACGTTATTGTTGGAACAACTGGTGGCGGGTGGTGTGTTTCAGCCACTTATATGGTCTGACGTAAAAAAAAAACCCATCCCGTTTTCACCATCGCTGAATGTAGTAAACAACTCTTCAGTGACGTGCACGGTTAGATTTAACGCGCTACGTTATAATGGAGACATTATTGCATGGAGACTCTAGCATGCTTCTATTGTGAAAAGCCCAGGGGGAAGTAGCTTTGTAGTTTAGCGGAGTTGACTGGTGTGCAATGTGAGTCGTCCTTATTTTATTAACGTGTTTTATTAAGACATAACGATAGACCAGATAATGATTTTTTCTCAACCCTTTACGATCGGACCAAAATGCATGATTACTGTCTACAACCAGGCAAAGAAGAAAAGACGTACAAGAGGAGGGAAACAGTGATAAAAGAAAAAAGTCAATAAGCAAAGTTTGTGCATTTTATTATCAGCTGACCTGTGAGGAAAAAAAATACCGTCAAATACCGTGAAACCGGTGTAATTGTTGTAAATACCGTGATATAAAATTTGGGTCATACCGCCCAGCTCTACTAAATGTACAGATCAGAACACATCTGTTTGCTTTAAAAGCTTTAAGGACATGTTACACAACTTTTCCTTCTTACCGTCTTCGGCAAAATCTGAAAGGCCTGCTTCATTTGAGGCTCCATCTGTTTCATGGCCTGCATGGCGTAACGGCCTGGTAGTAAAAAAAATAATAAAAAAATAAAAAATCTGGGTGAATATAAGGAAAATAAAGCAACACAAACTCAGCTATCCATCTTTTTATATTTGTCCCTCCCCACCGAGATATGGGTAGCTTTACTGGCATTCAGTCAGTTATGATTAATATTTATTTTAATCATCCTTTATAGTTACTGTGGAGTTTTACAATGTGAAACTGAAGCTTCATWCAAATACAGTGAGTATGCAGAAGTAGGCAGTGACTTTTTTTCTGACTTTTATCTTTCTGTGCCTTCAAATCGCCCCTTAGGAATAAATATTACGATCTGAATTGTACTGAGTTTTWTTCAGGTCAGCCACAGAAGGTGGAAGTGTTGATGGGGTCCTACTTGCTCACTTAAAACAGGTGATTACTCAACTATTATTCAGTTTAAATGAAAGGCAGGCGGATGAAAGTCCAGCACCTTTCTGTCTGTAATAAATAATGTTCATTTTAATGTGTAGATTCCATTTTTCCCTTCTATTTTGTCATAGTTCTTTTGTATTTCTGAGAAAACTGTGTTCCTGATTCATTTGTTTCACWGGGATTTTACAACATCTCACCTGCGAAACCAGCTGCTGCCAGAGCCAGGCCCGCTGCCACCATGGTGCTGGCCTGAAACACAAACAAAAAGCATTTCAAACAGTGGTGGCTGAGGCTAAGCAAATAAACAAACCAGCTTGTTTTGATATGCCCTGTGCCAGACACCAGAGATAGAAGCTAATGCTAGCTTAGCCGCTAAGAATGAATGTTTCCGGTTTTCTATCGGACATTTGAGCACGCAGACACGTCTTTAATATTCATCTCGCTTGATATTTAATAACAGGTGAGACTTACCATGTCTCTGTATTATGTTCGGTTCGTGTTACAGGACAGGACCATAACTTTTGACCTCTCGTGCTGCGGCTCAGGCGCTCAGCTCTGTTTATGCCGGAAATGGAGAGAAGTGTCGTAAAATGCCACCACGCGTCTTCGAGCTGGAGGGACAACAAATATGAAACAAAACTGTGCGGCACCTTCTGGGACAGTGGACTTCAACTTTCAGTGTATGGTTTCTAAAATATTAAGTATTTCCTCCTTATCATGCACAAACAGCTGACTTTGTGTCTTACTCTGTTGTTTTCTAACATTAGCAAAACTTCTAACTCTAACCCAAATTAAATTAAGTGCTGCTCTTGTTTGGAGTAAATTCACAAGCCTAGTCTCTAAAGCTATTAAACTGAATTTTTAACTAGTCATTTTTTGTAACTAGTATTTCTGAAGTTAAAATACTTTATAACCATTCCCCCCCATTTCCAAATCTGGAATAAGTGGATTGGCCACACAGCTGTGTATGTGATAAATGTTGTGCCAGCAGAATTGAATTTGAATTTTTGACTTTGAAATTAAATGCACTGGTTTGAAAAAGAATTTTACTAAATTGAAACTGAATTTAAAGTTTTGAATTTGAATTAATTTGCTTTGAAACTAGGGCTGCCACGATTAGTCGATTGGTCGACGACTAATCGATTATTAAAATAATCGATGACTAATTTAATAATCAATTAATCATTTTCTTTTTTTGTTCTTTACTTTGTTTTTCTCAACAAACTGCTTTGACACCTTCCACTGCCACATCTACCTTTCTGTCCTTGACACACATGCGCAGTAGTGGTAACTGGGGTAGGCCGTGGACGTCACAAGACATTATACAGACAGGCTCTGGTATCATGGCTACCTGGCAATGGAGCTGAAAAGTGTGGGATCATTTTAAGAAAATGAAAGAGAAACCTGTGTAATATCTGCAGAGCAGAACTTACCTTCCACAGCAATTATTTTTAGTTAGCATATAGCTAAAATCTAACCATGGTTATATAATAGCAGCTGCATTCTGGCACGATAAGCTGTGTGTTTTATATTCAATTAATGTATGATCCGATTAGTAGACTAATCGAAAAAATAATCGGTGATTAATCAATTATAAAAATAATAGTTTGTGACAGCCCTATTTGAAACTGTATTTTGGTCTATTAAAAATTCAGTTTGTCTACTTTCACTTTCAGGTCGGAACTGATTGGCCAATTCTAGTCATTCAATCACGGGTGGGACAAGACTTTAATCATGAGGATCACTGTTTTGCCTCCTCTCCTTGTGGGTTTTCCAGTCATGTCTTGGAGGAGACCCCCAGAAAGCATTGGGATCCCCCTGGAGGAGACGTGATGTGGGTTTTCCTTATGGACCTGGATGGATGGATCTTATCTTCTATTTTACTAGTCGCAGTGACCTCAGGTAAATCTTAGGCCAACTCTTTACACACTGGACCTGTTAAACGTGTGTGTTTGTGTTTGTGTGTGTGTGTGTGTGTGTGGGGGGGGGAGACTTGTTTGTGACCTTTGTTCTCTGCAGTTATTTTCTCATGAAACTCAGAGCTGGAGATTTAAGTTGACATGTGGTCCTTCACACACGTGGACAAAAATGTTGATAGGTAATGACTGAAAAGCCCACACTGGTCGCTGAAATAATTTGAAACTGACAAAAGTAGCAGTTAATGTTTAATTTGCACATTGTCCCTGTTGAATAAACTTTAATGAAAAAAAGTGGACTCTCCCAACAAATGAACCTCCTGAGACCCTGTGTCCTCATATGTGGACATTGCATTTTTGCCTCTCTACCCATGATGCATCATTTTTTTCAACTTTAACCCCTTGACCTCATTAATGGGCACTACCAGCACTCTCTAGTGGTCCAATGACAACATTACATCCATTTGAGTGAAAACAAGATGGCGGGGATCCCAGTAAAAAGCTTCTACAGCAACTCTGGTAAGAAAAATGGCCAAGGTAAAAATCCAAGTTACATTTCACGCTTGAAACCAGTGTATTTATACACAGATACATCTTTAGCTTCATAAGACATCCAATCATAACATCTTTTTACAATTGAAGCAAAGTACAATATCGGTAAAGATAAAGTACTCACTTGAGGACACTGGGACTATAATGTTATTAATTGTGCCATGATGCTGGATAAACCTGTGCATATTTAGAAGAGTTTACAAAAGTAAATAGTTAGTGAAGGTGATATATTTGGTCACAAATTTTTGTTAGACAAATCTGGAAATATTTAGAACAGTTCACAGGCATAAATAGTTCTTACAAGTGGTCAGTTTGTTCAACCAATAAATTATCTGTGATTTCAGGTCATTATGTCATGTAATATGTTCTTCAAACTGAAGAGCAATCTGATAGCTGTTTGTAGCTGCGTTTCCATTGACCATGAAAATGTGCAAATTAGAATTTCAAAAATAAATTTGCTCAATGGAAACACATCAATTTCGAAAAAAAAAGTTTTTCGACAAAATGTTTTTGCGCTAGGATGAGGTGGTATTTCGGCCGTATCGAAATTGGTGTTTTTCGCAAAACTGCAATAGAAACGCTTTTTTCGCATCACGGGAGTCACGTGATCAACAACCGTCTGTTTCTACTGGCGAAAAAGACGACTAAGAAGAAGATAATAGGAAGTAGAAGTAGTAGTAATATCACAGAAGTAGTATAAAWTAGTAAACTCACCGACTACAATTCCCCAAAAACACAGCATACGTAGCCGCTCCCAAGTAGAGACTTGTCTCTGGAAAGCCTCGATAAAAGAYGCCGACGTCTCCTCTGATGATGAGCGCTAGTGTCGTGGTAGCAACATGCTATGTGTTTACATCCATCGCCGCCATGTTTGTAATAACTTATCGCGAGAACAAACGTATTCACGTGACTTTAATAGCATTTCTTACTTAATCACCGCAGTTAAACACCGCAGTTGCGAAACTGTGTTTTTTCAACATTAACAGAATATCGACAAAGTTTTGCGCACATTTGCAATGGAAACRCAGCTRATGATGATGATGATGCACTTYACTAATCTTGCTCTGGTCAACAGCTGGCTACTGTACAGTCAGAATAACTTGGAAAATGGAACCATCAGAAAGGCCATCATGAAGTTTCTCAGGTTTTGCCTGGTAATTGCTTAGGTAGTCTTCAAAATGTGACATTTTGAGACCCAGTGTCCTTATATGAGGACATTTTTTTTTTTGCAAAAATCACTTCCTGTACCATGACAGAGTCTAGTTATTATATTTATAAGGTCCTACTATATAAGGTCCTACTAATCCCATGTATCTTAGAGAAAGAAAAAAATGCACATCCTGAAAAAGCTTGGATCTCAGACCTGGTTGATCCTCATCACCATACAGGTAGAGTATTTTTGCAAAGCAGAATGTGTACATGAGTGTGCGTCACACACCAAMAGGCCTCTGCTGCCATGGCACGCAGCCCTCTTTGCAGCTCTTGTCTACCATCGCATTGTTTTATACAGAGGCACCCCACTGTGGGGCGATGATGATGATGTGCACATCTGCAGACTGTCTGCGAGGAGCGCCATCAACCCGAATGCGTCCTGCTGCGTTTTCTCCTACCGTCGGACCGAAAACGCGACGGCAGCTGACACAATGAGACAGCAGAGGGGCCTAATTATTGCCCCTATCATTTGCATAATTACAATGTTTTTCMGAGGCAGTATAGAAATTGTAAATTGTAGTGGACTCGCCGTCTCTTCTGGGTGGAAGCCGGCCTTAAACGGAGAGAGAGGGTTTGCTCTGCTAGCCAGGCAGCCGGGCTCAAGCAAAAAGGTCCCAATCAGCCAGCCAACCAGCCTCACGGGCTGCACACTCAATAGGATTTAAAAAGCCAACTGTGTGGAGCAATAAGAGTTTTTGCTCCTCAAATCATATGGAATTACAGTGCTGGTTGCATATGTGGGGGAGCCAGTGGCAGGCACAAAAGCCCACAGGAAGCAGCTATTTCTGTGTGTTTTATTAACCCAACCAAGCAATTTAATTCTTTTGTTCGGGGGAGTTCTACTTCATTGATTAACAAAAGCGGGGATATAATTTTTTTTCAGCCCCTTTTGAAAAGCCTGAAATGTCAAGCCTTTTAAAGGAGATTATTCTGCCTGCGTGCGATGAATAGAGCCCAGAGTAACCTTTTGTCTACAATTAAATATTCCAGCATAAATATAAAAGAAAATCAGAGATGGGGAAGATTGAGTCAGGAGAGATCGGAGAGGTAGATCCTCTGCCCGATAGCGGCAACGAGCCCGGCTCTAATTAGATATGCCAGGCGGGCTGCGAGCAGTCACTCTCCAACAGCACGCCGAGCGAGGAGGCAGCCCGAGAGAGGAGGACAGAGGGAACCTATCTGCTCATCTGTCCGTCCGGCGTCCTTCCTCTGGGCATCCGCAAGGTATTTCAGGAGACTTTGTTTTGTTTTTTCCCCCRCCTTCCGTCGTTATTTGTTTTCCCGGCGTCTTTGCCGCCAGAGAGGAAGAGTCTAAAAGGCAATGCCTTCTGGGAACTGCATAAGCAGCTGGAGCTGAGTAAAAAAAAAAAAAGTTGTGGGATTGTTTATGATTCTGAGGATTGATTAGGAATGACAATAAGAGACTTTAGGGACAGTGAAATGTTTATTTTCATTCGAGTGGCAGTGTKTGAGGCTTCCAGGAGGAGATGAGGAGGGCTGATATGAAGTTTTTATTCTTGCTGTGCTGCTTCTGATTGTGTTTTGATAATCGCAGCTGCAGTAAAGCTCTCAGGAGGCTGAAGTGAACGAGGACCTGAGCGGATGTTTAGGATTTCGTGGAGCTTTGCTGTGTTTGATTAAAGTTTTGAATGAAGTTGATTTCGATTAAAGATTATCTAAATTGTGGTTTAATTTTTAAACAAAGTCTTCATTTTTTTTGTTAGTTTTAGAGTGAGCGTGTGTTGTTAAGTCTGTTTAATGTGTGAAGTCAGAGGTGAGGTGGAGAATAAAATCTCGTGTCAGCAGGTTATTTTCTGACCAATCGTTTCTGTCGTGACTCCAGTAGGCGTGGCATCACAACTGAGAGCCCTTAGGTGAGGTACTCAGTTAATCTGAGTTTGTTTACTTTTCATATGTTATTATGGTTATGTCCATTTCCATATCCTTTTTTTAAATCTTTGATTCACTTTAACCTAAAAGGCTATGCATTTTATAATCATAAAGGGTCTGGCAAAGAGGATTAGGGCCACTGGGGGGAAAAGAATTCTGATGTTATTCTCATAACTCGGAGAAAAAAGGTCAGAATTCTGACTTTTTCAAAGAAATTAGGAAAAAGAATTCTGAGTTTAATCTCAGTAATCTGACTTTTTCTCAGAATTAGGAAAAAGTCATGAATCTGACTTTAATCTCAGAATTCTGACTTTTTTTTCTCAGAATTAGGAAAAAGTCATAAATCTGACTTTAATCTCAGAATTCTAACTTTTTTCTCAGAATTGGGAAAAAGTCATAAATCTGACTTTAATCTCAGTAATCTGACTTTTTTCTCAGAATTAGGAAAAAGTCATAAATCTGACTTTAATCTCAGAATTCTGACTTTTTTTCTCAGAATTAGGAAAAAGTCATAAATCTGCCCCCATTTGAGATATTTTCTTTTAGGAGATGAGAAAGTTTGTTTACAGGTCTTAGAGTTTGTGTGTCCACTGACTGTTGTGTATTTCCTGTTTAAGCAGCCTGTGCAATAGGTGTATCGCAAAAACTGGAATAAAAGGTCGGCTCAAAACATTTTGTCACTCAGACAGAAGCTTGAAGTATTGGAGCCCTTCCTGTATTTGACCAATTGAATATATCTTTTCACATTGCTGGAATGAAAATGATTAGTTTTTTTTCTCTGAACCCAGAGCAGAAAGACATCAACACTATATGTATCTGTTCATTTATCGCAAGTTACATCGTCATCTCAATATTAAGCACTGTTATTACAGGTTTTCACAACATTGTGCAGCTCTAATAGCTTCTGGCTTGGAGGAAAGGAATGGAGACCCCAGCTCAAGGAAGAAGCTGCTTCCTGGTTTGTTTTGCTGAATCAAATTTCCCTGAACTTACATCCTGGTGTAAAAATTAAAAAGTTGTTGAGGATTGCTAGTTCGGCTGATTTCTTAAAAAGTTGTTGAGGATTGCTAGTTCAGCTGCTTCTTTGTCTTTTTCTTTTGTTTGTTGTAGATTTTTCATTAAAGAAGCATCACAAAGCAATTTTTAAACTTTTATTGGAAAACTGAAGCGATGCATTCTGGGTAMATGACGGATTTGATTTGTGACGGGAAATGAAAGTTTTCCATGTAGTTGCTCCAGTTGACCACTAGATGTCTGTCTAAACCCGTTGACGGATTGCTTCGTCCAACCTCAAGTATTGAGCTCCAGAGTTTAAACTTTTTTTTAAAAAAGGAGCTCCGATTGTGAAGTAAAATAAATCAATGCACACAAAATTTTAGTCTGGATTACAAACGTTAACTGTTTTTGCTGGGAAAGGGAGTTCTAAACATTGCCTTCCTGCTACTTAAGCAGACACAAAGCATTGTGGGAAATGAGAACCGTGACTGAGAGCAACTGTCAGCAAAGATGTATACGTTTCCAACACGTGTTTATCTGGGAGGGGTGCTGTTGGATAGATCACGTGTGTCGTGATTCATTGACAGACATACCTTCTGCTGTTCAAGGTAATGATGACTGGTAGATAACTAGTTATTAGCGGTACTGCATTTTAATTTTAGAAAGCGCAAATCCGCTTATGAATTATAAAAATTAGTAAGACCGCTAAAGCGCAAACTAAATATTTAGGTCCACAATTAGCGGATTTGCGCTTTAGCGGGCTGGTGCCCACCACTGGTGATCAGTGACTTTTGTGTGGGAATGCAAAAGAAAAAAAAATCCCCCATGTCCCCTCGTGGGTTTTGTAGACATCTTAGTGGAAATAGAATCAGCACATTAAAGTAAAACACATTTCTGTCTCTACCAGAGAACACATTTAAACTTTCATTTTCTACAGATAAAAGATGATTAAAACCAAACTTTGTTGAACCCAGTCGGATTAACAGAGAGAGAAAATCTCACTTTAGATTTATCTGGTCTACTGGTCTCCAGTAGGAATAAAACATGACAGCTTGCAGCGGGGCACACGTGTGCTGTCACAGTCCCAACACTTATACACAAACCTCATGTCCCCTCAGTCCCAGCAGCTGGTTTGGGTTTTATCAGCTTGTTGGAGGGCTGATTGGAGGCGACGGCAGTAATGACTGCAGGTCAGGAGGTTTGCAGCCCTGTTATGATAACTAACCTGAGGTCAAAAGCTTTAATATTGGTCTGCTGATAGCTGCAGATGAATAATTCTTTGTAAATTGAACAATTTAAGGCAACAAAAAAAGTGTATGTTAACAATCTGCAGAGAGTAGTGAACAACAAATCGATTTCAACCAGTCAGCACTGATTAACAAAACCAGTTTGTTCAAAACGATTTAATGTTTAAGCTTTAAAGTGGGCGTATCATGCAAAATCCACTTTTTTTAGCCATTAAATGCATTTAGCTGTGGACTTCGAGTCTCTAGGAGTGCAGACAAGTTATATTTAGAAATCTTTCTTATATTTCAACCTGTTCATTTTTCTCTATTTTCTATGATGCTTTCTGAGCTATTATGTCACAGTTTTTGCGACAGAACTGCCTAACAAGGTCTAGACTTACCAACTAGTATGGCGGTCTTCATTCTCCTCTGGTTCTGGTTCTGGGTCAGTCTCTGCCTCCGACATGTAAGGCTGGAAGGACAAGTCCGTTGTGGACATCTTTTGATTTGTTTGCAAATAAAATGTTTCTGCGCTGCTATGTAGTCGTAAATCCCTCTATCAAGCTAGAGTGGACCACTTTAAAATCTGGAGGAGTGTGTGTGTGTGTGTGTGTGTGTGTGTGTGTGTGTGTGTGTGTG
>NW_013953050.1:76749-78393 GCF_001266775.1 Austrofundulus limnaeus
GAAGAAATAAATAAACTAAATAAACTAATATTTATTTTCATTTTCTACTGAAGTGACAAAAATAAATAACATAATTTATATTATTTTTTATAATGTTACTCTTGTTTATGTTTATAAATGACTGATTTGTTTTGTAAAAGTAGTGAGCAAAGATGAAAACTGCACAAACGGCATGTACCGTAGTTTTATTTTAAGCGTCATTTTATCCACCTGCTCACTTCACCACAGGCAGCGAACTCCCATGAAATATTTRGTAAATGTTTCATGTCGGACACGTTTCCTGACTCAGCCTGGGTTCAAACYAGCAACCTCAGGATCACAAGACCACGCAGGGCACTAACCACCAAGCTCAGTGCGATGATTAACCTCTGGGGTTRCTTTTTAAAAACTTCTCAACTTTGTTCATACTTTTAATTAACAATTTAAATAAGATTTATAGAATTTATAGTTGTATTTATTTAAAACAGGGACAATATACAGTATACATTCACCGTGAAAGGAAAGATGCACTGTATCAGGTTATAGCTCTGGCTGCTAATTTCCACCTGTAGTCCCAGCCCACACAATAATATAAAGGTAAAATGAATTGAAATGAAATGAAATGAAATAAATAAAGTAGGAGCAGCTGGATGCTATTCAAACAGGAAAACATAATTAAAAAGCTCAATAAATATACAAGAGCATTCAGTCATAGAAAATATAAAATCAAATCACAAGATAAATTACATAATTAAACTTTAAATAAAATCTGACATTTTTCACGTTTTAGACCTACTGCTAAGCAGAGATGCACCTTAAGACAAGTTCTCTGTCAGGTTTTTTTCTTTTTTCGATTTATGTTTCAATCCTTTTTGAGTCTTTTCTCAGTGTTGCCCTGTTACCTACAGTCTGTTTGTGCATGACATGAATGCTGAGTCACAAGTTTAGGAGATCTTGTTCTTCGCTTTGCTTCTTACAGAGGGTTTGGAACCTCGACTACTCACAAGCAATTTCTTGTAGGAGGCGAGGACTCTGTTGAAGTTTAAAATAATTAGGCAGCTCAGTGGTTAGCACCGACGCCTCACAGCAAGAAGGTCCTGGTTCGATTCCCGGTTCAGACCTGTGTGGAGTTTGGATGCTCTCCTCGTGCTTGTGTGGGTTTTCTCGGGTACTGTGATCTCGATGGGATTTGCCTGGTTAAACAATGGACAAATAAATAAATATAAATAAAAGATCTGATTTACCCGATCGCTAACGTTTGGCTGTGATGTTTGCAGTGTGCCAGCTCAACCATGAAGGAAGCTAAGCTAAGAAGCTAACAGGAAATTGTGTGTGCTGACAACCCTCCCCTACTGGGAGAAGTACCGAGCTGAAAGAGTAGTGTTGTAGTCAAGACCACCAAACCCGAGACCAAGTCAAGACCAAGAACAGGAAAAAAACTATTGTCCTAAATCAGTGGTTCCCAAACGTTTTATCTTCTGACCCACAAAATATTCATGGCTAAAACTTGTGACCACAAATATCACTGGTCTGAGTACACAAACTTTGTTAATAACTCTAAAAACAAAGGCTACACAAATATAAATATTTATTTATACTTATTTTGTGTTTTTGTAATAATTATAGGGAAAATATTGCATCACCAATTATTTTATTACCCTTTAA
>NW_013953050.1:79808-81551 GCF_001266775.1 Austrofundulus limnaeus
GTATATTATATAAAAACAATTTTCAGAATATAATTTAGCACACCTTTATAATTAAGTATGAAAATAATTAGTTTCAGGTTGTTTTTTTTTTCCTAAATTGAGCGCATTAACCGGTAATCCAGAATCATTTAGCGCATGTGCGAATGAGCTGACGGTACGGATCGTTCTTCCGGAACAGACCGGGCAGTGACCGAGGGAAACTAGAATAGAGCGGAGCCATGTAGGAAGACAAGCATCAGGCTAATTCTGTCTGTAAGTGGCCAAAATCAGGAAGGTTGTGTGTCGTTCTAAAGAAGACATGCAGACAGTCTGTTTTCACGTTACACATGCAGACATGTTCGTCAAACAGAGCAGGCAAACTGGAATCTACAGACACACAGAGCACATGTCCAAATCTGCCATAATGCTGATTTCTACTTTTCCCAAAGAGGACTGCTAGGTTGGCAGAAAGGAAACAAGAATTATTCAATCAGCTCTCCCTCCACATCCAGATTTGACTGCAGCCACACGAAGCTGACCACATAATCCTTTTATCAAAGCCTCCGATGGAGCCCCCCCAACCCACTCCCCAAATGCTCAGACGGAGAAATAATATTAAGGTCATTTCTATCTCTAGTTTATTTTATCCTTTTTAAAAATAACCCCTGCTTTCCATTTTTTTTATCTTCAGACAATAATTACTTTAGGTTTGAGGCAGTAGAGCCCGCTGCTTAACGTTCTGTTTCTGCTGAGAGGAATCTCTGCCTTCATCAGTTTGAGAAAAACCTTCATATAAATAAAATAAAATCAAATAAAAGCAGCATCTGTGGAAAAAAATCTATACTTCTCTTTGCAAAAAAGGGGTGAAGGTAACCAGGTGATGGCTTGAAATACAGTATGATTTAGATTTTTTTTTCTGTGACTGTAACGACCCACAGGAGACACGACATTAACAGCAGTCGTCATTTCATTCCTCTGCTTTAAAGCAGATCCTTATCTTTAATTCCACAGCTGACGCTGCTAAAAATTACTTTTTTTTTCTGGATCTCTGAGAGCAGGACTTCAATTTCCAAACTCGTAAAGTTCATTTTTACTTTGCGATGTCACTTATGAATGGACACTTCCTGGTATGTGTGGCAGAAAACATATATCCTTATATGGTGTTTTTGGGTGGTAATTATGCTAATCTCCTCTCCGCGTGCACAAGCACCTGATACGCATTCATCAGTTTACGCTCCTCATTTACACACTTTTCCTGAAGATAAGAAGTTTGTTGAATCTGATGTGACATGAATCATTCGTACGAACAAAAGTAAGAGAAAGTTAGGATAAGAATACAAACATGTTCTTGCATGAGGCCCAATGTTTAGCATTTTAGAACGTTAGATTATTTTTAATTATACTCAATCACATACATTGTCCTTTTTTATACGTCGTTTTCACTAGTTTTACATAGAATTGACAAAGTCGTTATCATTAACCTGTCTAACAGTATTTCAGAAGCACAATGCCGTAAAACTGCCAAAGATATGAAATTTCTGCTTCGCCGTCTTATCTTACCGTCTCATTTTCCTGTTCCAATATGTCTTGTGGCTCGGCAGAATTCTGCTCTGAGGCCAGTTTCAGCTGAGGAATTGCTCTCTGCCTCTCAAATGATGGATTTCTTCTTGTATGTCGGTGGAGTATCAGTTCAGAATGATTCATCTGGAACAGCCGCTGGCTCTTTGATTCTGGGAGGCTGACAGTGAAACTGACATTTAGCAC
>NW_013953050.1:81561-82793 GCF_001266775.1 Austrofundulus limnaeus
TACGAACAAAAGTAAGAGAAAGTTAGGATAAGAATACAAACATGTTCTTGCATGAGGCCCATTGGTTCCCAAACCTTTCAGCTTTTGACCTATAAAATACCAGCAGCAGAGACCCTTGCCCCCAACTACTTTCGGTTAATGAACATTAGTATCAGGTCTAATGAACAGTAACAATAATTGTGCTACTTTTATCCTTTTTCAGTACACTAACATCACTCTATAAGACAACTAAGGCCAATAATTGTTGTGAGTCATTTTTAAATGTAATTTATTCAGAGAAACATTTTAGGACTCCATTGTGGGTCCTGACCCCAACTTGGGGAACCACTGGATTAGCGGATTTAATAATATGCAGTTAGTTAATTGGTAACTTTAACAAGTTTATTTATATTACAGTTATTCATGTCACCAGGAGAATATTTAAGATTTAAGCATCAAATAGTTTTTTACAGATTTTGCAGCATGTTTGCAAAAATAAGGTTTTGAAATTTTGTGAAAAAAAGTTAAGTACATTAATCTGATTCTGTAAGACCCACCAGTTTTTTTAGGGGTGTCCCGATACAACTTTTCCACTTTTGATATGATACTAATGTTGCTGTCTTGAGTATTGGCCGATACCAATATCGACCCAAAATGATATCAGAACAAATCCTACGTACTTTATTACTGTTTTTTTTATAGTGTGGAATCTTAAGTCTTGATCAGGTCAAAAAGTAAAAAATAGTCAACAACAATAGGTATGAAAAAGAAAATGAAAAAGTTCCATTTATTATTAAACAACAGGTTACATAAATTTTTTTGCTTAAACATAAGAATATTGTCCAATTAAATACAATAAATAAATAATACAATAGAAATCCCTAAAAAATTACCTCAATAAATCTAACAAAATATAGTTTTAAAATGTAAAATAAATATTCAAGGTCACTTAAGTTATTTAAGCTGAATCCAAGTGCTGCTGGACAGAAATCCTGAGTGGACCACTGTATGGACAGCTTGTATCAGAGTGCTGATATCGGAGATTTTAGATGCAGCATGATATAATCCGATATTCATTTTTTGACTAATACTGGACTGATATTTGACATTGATACTGGATCAGGAGACTCCTAATTTTTACCCTCGATGGCAGAGGTGAAAATTTTTCTTTCTGCAAAGATACAGCAGGTAAAATAAGTATTGAACACGCCACCATTTTTCTCAGTAAATATGTTACTAGAGGTGCTAATGAC
>NW_013953050.1:83926-85511 GCF_001266775.1 Austrofundulus limnaeus
ACCTCTAGTAATATATTTACTGAGAAAAATGGTGACGTGTTCAATACTTATTTTACCCGCTGTATCAATAGAGATGCAGGATATATTGAAAATTTATCGTCATCACATTAACAGGCTGTGCAATAGTCATATCACAAAAAAAGGTGTAATATGTAATAAATGCATCTTGTCAGCATCAGTCTGGTAAACAGAATGGACCAGTGATGATCAAGAAAAAAATGTTGGACCACTGYAATGAGAAAAATTGCAGTTGGATTTAGGTTTAACTTTTATTTAACTTATTTAACTCTTTGGCAGCATCAAGAAAAGATAGAATAGAAATTGTAAATTAGTTTTTTTTCTCAAAACCCAGAGCAGAAAGACATCAACACTGCATACYTAAGTATTTATTAATTTAYGGCAAATCATATCAYCATCACAATATTAARCACTAGAWYTGCAGGYTTTCCTGCAGCTAAATATATAAGAAAAACAACAAAAAATGTTGCATTACAGGATGAACCTTAAATAAACTTTGGCTTTTTTTTTCTTTTTTGTTTTTGACACCTGACCTCAGTGGTTTTTACATTTTACGGCACTGATGGAATGGTGCAGTCTATGACCTGGACACAGATGTTTTATCAGTAGCTCCACACCGGTGGTCTGACCCGTCTTTAATAAGACTTTTCAGTCGGGCTGAGCTCAGAGGCCTCAGATCTGCTCTCCGTGTCAGTGTCCTGTCATGTGGGATGATCTGATAATGGGATAACAAGTCATAGTCTGCTCACACTTGAATGTCTGCTGCAAATGTGTGTGTGTGTGTGCATGTGTGTGCGTGTACGGGTAGTTTGTGACATATGAGGGTCATTTTAAGACAAAACAGCTACATACTGTATGAGGACCTAAGCGGAGTCCTTGTTTGGTTTAAATGCCATTGGTGGGTTGGGGGTTGGGTTTAGGACCAAGGTGTGAAATGAGTTTAGGTTAGTTTTAGGGTCAGGTGAGGGTAATCTTAGGGTAGGCGGTCAGGGCTAGGCTGTAGAAATTAATGGAAGTCAATGAAATGTCCCCATATAGGTGGACACAGCTGTGTGTGTGTGTGTGTGTGAGCAAGAGTTCATGTTTTATCCATCCTATAATTATCCTCCTGAGAACAAAAGCACAGTGTTGCATTGTGGAAACAGATTTTTAAAGCTGTTAGCAGCCACAGCATACAGCAGGGCTATTCGACTGGCGGCCCGCGGGCCACATCAGGCCACAGGTGACCAAAATTCAGCCCGCCAATCTGTTTATTAATCCCTTGAGCCCAAACTCCCTGTTTTTTATTTTAATTCCTGTAAGTTGTTTTAGTTAGACATAGACATGTGTGGTATCTACAGAAACGTCAGAATCACCACTTTTATTGCATATGGTTCTGTGTGTTGTATTTATGGTTAAATGCAGCAAAATAAACTCATTCAAAGGTAACAGATCTTTGTAATACTTGGTTTATTACCCCCGCCAAGGGCAAGTTAATGTTTTAATGTTTTCGGTCGTGAATGTCTGTCTGTCTGTCTGTCTGTCTGTCTGTCTGTCTGTCTGTCTGTCTGTCTGTCTGTCTGTCTGT
>NW_013953050.1:85905-91806 GCF_001266775.1 Austrofundulus limnaeus
GTGCGTGACTGCACCATGAAACCTATTATCACCATTTCCTCAAACACACCACATTTCCCAAACAACCAATCAAAACAGTTTATCGCTACTAGAGTTGTAAACAGAGAGCTGCCGGGCCTCAAAATTTGGAGACGGGGGGAGCCAGGAAGCMCTTTATAAAGAGAGTCAAACCATTACAAACTCATACAAGGGGATAAAACAGACGTTTTACATGGTGAAATGTGACTGATGGCCTGCTTAAATGTTCACTACATCAGAACTCATTCAGCAAATGTGTTTCCATCTCTGCTTTTGTGCACTAACTCTTACAGGATGGGGGAAATTGGTCTTGGCGGAGGTTTGCACTCTCCGAGTGCTTCTAGTTTATAATGACTTTAATTTCTGGAYGTTCGGCCCCTCAGCTGTTGGCCTGCAGTAATTGTGGCCCCTGGAGCACTTTAGTTGTATAACCCTGAGCTACAGTGTTTGTGTTTATTATCATCAGTCCCACTGTGACTATACAACATATTCTTATATATTCTGCCAAATGTTTAATCTTGATTTTTTCTTGAAGCATATCCTGCACGTGCCCTGACCAGCTGGTTATAAAAACACACRTACATGTAATAAAACACAGGGTTCCAATCAGAATCAGACACATTATGTGGTTTGTTTCGATCAAGGTGAACAACCCCGAGCGAGCGCTGGGGTGCCTCCACAASAATGGAGGAAAGACGAAGAAAAGAAAAGAGGAGGCAGACTTCTCCTTTTCACCGAGTTCTCCATGTCAGTCGTGGAAGAAAGCTGCCAAACCGATAATTTTTGTCAAGTTCCTTTTTTTTTTCTTAGCAGCGCGACTGAAGCATCTTTGGATTGCCACATGTATAAAGACAGCCCCGTATAAAGCCATTCACGGCGCTGAATGAACACGCCATCTGTGGAGCTTTTCTTATTTCCTCTTCTCTTTTCTTCTCCTTTTTTCAAGCCTTGTAATCAAATTTGAGCAAAATCAAATGGCGCGAGGATAGAAGGAGAGTGGAGGGTGGGGGGTGGAGAAGAGTTCAATGAAAGTACCTTTTGTTGGTCTGAAACGAGCAAGTAATTTACAAAATGCCCTCCCTTTGTGCAGGGGGCTAAGGGAAGAAAGAAATCAGTAGCTTTTAGAAGCTAGGCCTTGTGCTGCGACGGGCAAGATAATGAAAGCCGTCTTGTGTTTGTGGGGCTAGAGAGCATCTCAAAGGCAGACCGGGCCCCGGCTCAGGGTTAGCTTGACTGCTAGAGAAAGAAAGAAAGAAAAAAGAAAACAAAAAAAAAAGATGCTCCTCAGTATGTGTGTGTGTGTTTGTGTGTTTGGCAAAGAGCGGCAAAAACAGGACGGCTTCGCCTGGCTACTCTTGGCAGATCCCCTCTGAGGAACAGACAGAGGTGTCGGTGCTGAGGAGAGGAGGAGGAATCAAAGGAAAGGACTCCTGATCTCCTCTTACCTGCCGTTTCCTGCAGGTGCATCCCGGACGGGCCCCCTCGCACGCAGAGGTGAGAACACCTCAGAGGAGCGCGGAGCAGTGATGGAAGGAGGAGGAGAAGAAAACATCTGAGCAGAGGGATTACTGACTGCTTCCCTGCTTCTCCTCTCACATCAGTGAGCTGACGGCTGAACGATGCAGCGTTCACCTGCCTGGATCTGCTCAGGTCCTCGTCCGGGTCCCACCTACCGCTCGTGACGGTGAGATCTGATGTTTTTAGGCTCAATTGTTGTTAAAGGTTATCAGAGAACCTTAATTAACCCATCGAATTGATTTATTTGAATCTAATTCACCCTGAAAAATAAAAACTATCTTTTCACGGTTTACAGATTACTTCTATAACGAATGAAGTGRCGTCTGAAGTTTCCTGCAGCAGACTGGTGAGTTCTGATTGAGTTTATTTGAACTTTTTGCACACATTCTCAGTCTTTCCTCACTCAGCTGCACTGCAACCTTTATTTAAGTCTTTGTTTGGCATATTCTCTTTCAAAATCACACTGTTTTAGGAGACAAGTCCATTTGTAACACAGAATTTAGAAATAAACTTCCGCTTTCATTTGTTTGAGTTTGCCGAAATGCATTTTAAAGTTGGGTTTGTTTGTATTATAATAGGAAAAYGTGTTTTTTATGAGAGAATACAGACAATAAAACAGAAGAACTGGTCGTGTAGTTTGGAATAACTTCTGTTTTAGCAAATGTTCCGAAATTCTCAAGATTTTTCGAGGAATTGTCATAAAAAAATGACATAAACCTCAAGTTATTAGTTTGAATCTGCACAGAAACCAGCAGGTAAAGTTGTTTAACATTGTAGTGATGGACACCCGTTCTTCCTCTTTATTTGAAACGCCTTATTTTGCTGAAACTGGTTTTAATTTGCGCCTGTAAAAAGTTCATATCAAGTGAAGTGAGTACAGCATAAAGTTGAGTGTCACACTTTGCCTTCTCACTTTATTTAAAAAAAAAAGTCAACAATGAACAAGTGAGGCACATTTAAATGAGCTGATTTTCTGTGTTGGCACAATAAAATGTCAGAATTTGCACCAGAACAAAAAATGCTGGGGAGACTTCAGTCGATTTGAATGCTTAATGAGCTATCTCGGTGTTAACAGGCGGTCCCGGTCCGCCTGGGGGGGGCTACAGTCGCTTAGTCACATGACATGCATCACTGCTTTGATTGTTCACAGAGCTACCCCCCCCTACACACACACACAGCCCAGGTGTGTCTGGATGTCAAATCAAGTGTGGATGTTAGAGGGTGGAAAAAGTTGAATTAGCTCTCAACTTTCTTCTTTTTTTCATTGCAAACACAATAAAAACTGYTATTTTTAATTATTTTTTTCCCATTTAAGCCTCGGGTCGTGTGCAAACTGTGCTAATTTAATTTAGTGACATACAGAATATATGTTCGATCARCCTTTCATGGCATTTTGAGAAATATCTGTCATTGTGATGAACAATAAGCGGCGGCTGTTTCCTTGGGCTCGTCAACAAGAATTATCGCYAAWATTTCGCTTTTAATTCTCATTTTTCTCCCTCCTGTAACACCCACTGTCACTGTGAAAATGACCAACCGTGTTGGTCGGTGCTAAATCTCACGGGTTATTAATCAGTGTTAGGTTAGCCATGTGTTGTGACCCGTAGAGCTCCCTGAGGAGCCCCCTCTAATAACGGCTAATGGTGTGTTAAAGTAGTGGGCGGGGCCTGCGCCGCTCGGGGGGCTGCCTGCTCTGCTCTCACCGCCAATTAAAGCTCATTGAGCAGGAGTGGTTGAGGACTGATTTGATCTGTGAGTGTGTGTGCGCACCTGTGTGTGTGTGTGTCTGTCAAGCTCCTCTTCCATCCAGATAGTTGTGTGTCGGCAGTCATTAGCAACAGCAGCTAGTCATTAAGCCTGTCATTTTCTCTGTCTGTCAGTTGACCCCTTTGATTTGGACAGTGTCTGTACTTAACCTGTGAACTCTGATTCAGTGGCTCACTCTGCATGCGGGGGTAACGCTCAGCAGCTGTGTTCAGACTTTGTTTTTCTATCCCAGGTACAAAATGAATCTGCGTGTGCTTGTTTCTGCAAGGAGCCTGTTGGTTTCATGTGTATTTTTGGTCAAAAATAAATGTACAAATGTAAAGGCAGTGTTTTCAAATGTTACAATAGGCAAATTTAGTCTGCTAACAGTTGAAATTGACTCTCTCTGCTGAGTCATTGGTTTTAGATTAGACCTTTACTGTCAWTGTACAGAGCACAATGAAATTACAGTTCAGAACACCCATTCAGAAGAAGACTTAACATAGCAAACATGGGAGAACAGTTTTGTCTTCATCATCGTGATACGACCAAGACGAATGGAAGCTGTTCCTCGTCTCTGCCTTTAATGCTCCAATAGAGCCAATAAAAGGATTTATTTTCACATTTCTGTTAACAAAGTTTGCGTTCTGTACATGATTTACATTTTAATAATTAATAAATCCTATTTATCTTAAAAATCAGATCCACTTACAGTTAAGATACAGTATATTTCTTGAAGTTGAGTTTTAAAAGCAAACTGTGTCTCATTACTCAACATTGTGACGATGGAATCCTGGAGAAATAACGTACAAAAACTCATTGTTTTGATGAAAGCTGAACACTTGATGACACACACTGATCATTTTGCAGCAATGAACTGTGATGCTAATAGACTTCAACAGCTGTGATATCTGCTAACATTAAAGTAGACAAATGATGCTTTTAAACCCTTTTTACATTTACTGTAAATCCTTCAGGTAGGGTCTTTATAAAGTGGAACTGCAACACTTTGGTCTGAGTTCCTCCTTATTGTAACTCCACAAGCCCCACCCCTTTTCTGAGGTGTGTCTCAGATCAACTCGTTTTGAGGCTGTCTCTTTAAATCCAAATGAGGGGCTTCACTCCTTGCCCACGTACAGTTTCCAAACCGGTCCATTCTAGCTTGTTAGAGGGGTTTACGGCTATATAGCTGCACAGAAACATTTTATTTACAAACAAATTAAAAGATGTCAACAAGGGGAGACTTGTCCATCCAGTCTTATATGTTGGAGCCAGAGGAGAATGAAGACCACCACATTGTAGTCGATAAATCCAGACCCATTGCAAATGATTTGGCATAATAGAAAATGTCATGGGGAAAACCGAACGAGTCGAAAAATCTGACCCAAACAGAATCTAAAGATATCTATGCAGCACCAGGAAAGACTAAATTCAACTTTTCTGCCTCCTAGAGACTCCAGCAACAAAATGTATTTAACAGCTAAAAAAGTGGATTTTGCCTGATGTGTCCCCTTTAAAGCTTATTTCATTTGGATTTTTTCATCAGTTCATATAAGTTGCTGTGATTATAGCATGTCACATTCAAAGTCGGGGTATCTGGGGCAATCTACATTCCTCTGTTTGTGCATTAAGTTACATTTAGTGGCATTACAACATGTTTTTAWGGCTCCGCCCACTCACCGATGCTTACTGTTCTCTGGCTGTGTTTAATGCTTTGTCCATCTGTCACAGGTGGTCTTGTGTGCACGATATCCCCTGAATGAAATTATATATTTACTTATAAWTAGGCATAGTAACTCCATTAGTTTTGTACTCAGCCTGATTTGGGCATCAAAAGGRTCAAAGGTCATTTATGATGATTGGTAATGAATTAATTTATTAGTTAGTTACTGATTTTAAAAGCACTACACCATTTTCTTAGTTTTCCTTTTTAAGTATTGACTTTATAATCCGTTGTTTGACTATTGTTATGTTTTGATTAAAGTAGTTTAGATACATGCCCGAAACACCATCACAACACATAAAAACCATTAATCAAACATAAGTACAGGTTTTTTGTCTGAGTGTCTGCGATTCAGCCGTAGGCCAGTAGTGGGCGTACCAGGCACTGAAGAACCCTGTATAAAAAGACCGGAACTTCCGGTTTCGGGCAGCGCTGCTCAGATTGCTTCAGCGTAAGCAATAAAGCTCGCTTGTAACCAGATCTGGGGTTGTATGGTCCCAAATTTCTTCACATTTTAATCTATTCAATATTTATGTGGTTGTGTCTCGATTTTAGTTAACGAACACCAAATTTTCTTACAGTAATATAAAACTGGCATTTTCCTTTAATTCCTCGACAGTACAAATAAAATACTTGGAAAACCGTTGACAAAATCTCCAATACAATGGTTTGTGCATGCACGCTAACAACAGCAGAGTTGTGCTTCAAAGGCAGACTTATACCAATTGACACTTTGTCGAGTTCCACCTTGTTAGTAAGTTTGTGAGGCATATTTAAATTGAAAATACATGTTTAGCTAGATCTGACCCAACTAACAAATGAATCAATCAATCAGTCAGTCAGTCAGTCAGTCAGTCAGTCAGTCAGTCAGTCAGTCAGTCAGTCAGTCAGTCAGT
>NW_013953050.1:91887-95241 GCF_001266775.1 Austrofundulus limnaeus
TCAATCAATCAATCAATCAATCAATCAATCAATCAATCAATCAGTTTATTCACTCAATTCAACTATTTTCATCATTAACATACAAACATTTTCTTTTAACACTAGACATGAGTGAAAAAGGAGCCGGAAGATGAAAAACCTTGGATAAACCTGCTCCTTTCTCAATAATTACAATTAAAAAAAAATTCATGGCCACATTAAATCAAGAACATAAATTGCGATGTCATTCTCCTCATTGTTAACTCAAAAGTGTATAAGACTTAATCATTTTTTCCTTATACAGTATTTTGAATTGATTTAAAGTAGAACATTTTTTTCAAATCCTCATTCAAACTATTCCATAATTTTACTCCATAAACTGAAATGCACATTTGCTTTAAAGTAGTGCGCACAGTTTCTACTTTTGAAATCTCTATAAAAATATCTCTTTAAAAAAATAGGTGAAAGCTGCTAAACCAAAACCTAACAAAGAGTTATTACTAAAAGGTTTGCAAGAAAATTTGGTGTTCGTTAACTGAAATCGTGATGAGATCACATAAATGTTGAATCTGATTAAAATTGTGAAGAGAGTGGACCATACAACCCCAGATCTGGTTCTGAGCGAGCTTTGTTGCTTACGGCTGAAGCAAGCAGAGCAGCGCTGTACGAAACCGGAAGTTCCGGTCTATATATACAAGGATCTTCAGTGCCCGGTACGCCCTCTACAGACCTACAGCTGAATCGCAGACACTCTGAACAGCATTGCTTCCCTGATGTAATTATTAACGGTTTTATTTTGTGTTGTCATGTTTCAGGCATGTAACTAAACCTATTTTAATCAAGACATAATAATATAATTATAGATTATAAATAGAATAGATGAAATGAATAGATTATAAAAGTCAAGCCTTAAAAAGGAAAACTAAGAAAATGATGTGGTGTTTTCAAATCAGAATCTAAATGACGAATAAATTCCTTCATGTTTATAAGATGTGATACAGAGTATCATGCAGGGTATCACGTTACCTCATACCTATCCATCAAACCTTTGTAAAACCATAAAGTCCATATGTTTTGTGTATTTTTGTATGTTTTTTTATTTGTATTCTTTGAAAGTCTGCCACACAAATAGCATAAGATCACCCTGACTGCAGTTTTAAACAGGTGTGTACCAACCCCCCCTCATTTGAATGTTCTCTAATACCGTCTGACTTCCCCCCCCACTGCTTGGATTAACCTTGCACTACTTTGTCTTAGCTGCAGCTCAGTGTGGCTCGTCGGGAGCCTCCTGAAGCCCTGCTAGCAGAGATAGAAGCAGAAATTAGGCAGCTTTCTGCCCCAAAGCTGCTACATTAAGACAGACCTCACCTTGGCCTGTGGGAGCCGCGTTAGTCATATAGAGCTAATCCAGAAGCCAGCACACTCAGTCAGTCAGACCTCTGCTTTCCTTTGTCTTCTGCAGATAAGGTAATAAGGATACAGAGGGGTTAAGGGGAAGTTTGGTGGGTTTTGAGCCTAGGGAGGTTTATGTAATGGATGACCACTGAATATCTCAGTAAATACAGACTGGCTGGTAAAAGAGAAGGAATCACAGGGGTATTGTCTAAAGAGGATAGAGAGAGAGAGGCTTACAGACTTGTATCAGTGGACAAAGATGGCGGGGGGCTCGTATAATAACACCTGCTATCTTGATGTGACACCTCAGCTTGGCCCTTGAGTGCAGTAGAAGCTGTTAATATTACCTTTTGTCTTGTCCCGATAAGCTAATGAATGTCGTAGCAAAGGGGTGATGGGAGTTTTAAGAGCTGGACAGGGAGGGAGAGGGGACAGTTTAAAGCTCCTGCTCAGATATTCGACAGCAGCTTTCAGCTCCACGTGTTGAAATCAGGAGTTGTTTGAAGCTGATAAGGATGAGGCGATGAGACGGGGTGGGGTGCAAATCACAGCTCTGAAGTGTAAATGTTTATACCCACATTGTTTTATTTTAGGTGTCAAACTTAACGTTCCAGTGTTAATTAGGGCCGGGCATCGTGACCAGTTCTCTATTTTGATTCAAAAGGTTCTGAATCGATTAATTACGATTCGATTCAGTTCGATTCAATCGGCTCTTAAAAATGAAAACGGTTCAACTGTGTTGCAAAAAATACCAATTCACTTCATTTTTTTCTCTTCATCGTAAACAAGATTTATGGCCAAACTTGTAAATCGGACAGTTTAATCTCGAAACAAAACAAGTTTCAAAGGTTTTAAATTAAAAAGAAAGTGACACTGTTGTTGGGTGCATTCATTTTTAAGAAATTAGGAAAATATTTTTTGACTAATAAGAAATGATGGAATATTGTTGCATTTTCCAGGCCCATACTTCAGTTCTATAACACTACTTTTTAAAATTATTTTTTGTTTTTTTTTATCTGTTATTTTCTGTATACTGTGTTGTATTATATGAATTGTATAGTGAGGTGTTCTGTTTTGTGCTTACTTGTAGGACAAGGGATGAAATTTAGCTACTGTGCTAACTCTTGCATATTTACACTGCCATGTGTTGTGGTAATGTTGATTAATGTGCACTGTCCTAATAAATAAATGAAATGAAAAAAAATGAAATGAAACTATGTTACCTTTAGTTGAAATGCTGTATATTTCCAAAATAAGTTAGATTTTGCATCACAGTTTATCTAACACCTTGAAATTGGCCTCTGACTCTTTAAGAATATCCTATCATTTCAGACATTCCCACTTCACAACAGTACTACGAGGGAGGGGTTTTGTGTAAAAAGGTGGAGCTTTGTACCAACAATCTCCACATGGCTACCACAGGATATTCAACACTTTGGATATGTTTTTGACGAGGGAATGACATTATTGCATGATCTAAAGCTCCGCCCCCTCCCCCAACTTTACTTGATCCAAGTGTTATTTTTAAAGCTTTTCACGTGCCATTACTTATTAGGATGACTTTTTTATTTTTGGATTGTTTGTTTTAAGGATATGAATGAACCAAACAGTAGATTTTAAACAAAATATATATGAATTCTCTACAGCTTTTATATTTCCAAACTGTGCTCAAAATTGCTTTTAAGGTAAGAAATAAAAATGTGTTACTCCTATTTCTTTATGGCTTGTTATTTAAAAAAATTCTATCCTGATATTCTAAGACTTTTACTCAGGTAATAATCTCAGACGAGACTRGCTTTTACCAAAGTAATTTTATGATGAGATACTTGTACTTTTATCCAAGTATCGCGTTGAGGTACTTTTTACAACACTGCTTAATTTTATCTTCAGCTGCTTGCGGTTTTAAGTGTCTTGGGGATTCAACAAAATAGTTTTCACCAGCTTTTAGCCAAGATTCAGATGTTTCTATAGGTACCACTC
>NW_013953050.1:95251-96532 GCF_001266775.1 Austrofundulus limnaeus
GTCTATGACTAACTAAAAAAATCTTATATAAATAAAAGTAGAAAACCAGGAGTTTGGGCTCAAGAGATTAACGAACATATGAACATATTGGCGGGCCGGATTTTGGTCACCAGCAGGCCTGATGTGGCCCGCGAGCTGCCAGTTGAATAGCCTTAATATTTGTATGACTGGGATGCAGATGTATGCAAAACTGTTTCCTGTTGACCAAAACCTGTCATTTACAGAGAAACATCAACAAAGCATGTTTTTGTCCTTTTTATATAAAATGTTTTGCATCAGTTTTGCTCAGAAATGACACTTTTAATAACATCCCAACTGGAGGGTGTTTATGCAACCGTTCATTCACCTCCAAGTGTGTATTGRCAATCAGGTGCAGCTGATGAAAGTGTGTGTTCCTCTTGAGGCCTGAAGGCCTTGTGGTTATCACAGATCAACTGCCCCCCCCCCAACCCCCGCTCTGCTTTTTAGAGCCATTACTGTCAAACAGCTGTTAGCACATCAGAAGAAGTGGTGATGATGGAACAGAGCGAAGAAGGGAGAGGGATAAACGGTCAGGGCCAATAAATAGATAGATGGATGGATAATTGGGTGTAGGGGACAGAGGGAGGGGTACGAGGGAGGAGGTGGTAGATGGATGAATGGCAATGCTCGGGGTGGGGGGGGGGCCTTGGCTGGGGCCTCCGTAAGTGAAGACAGATTGATGTGGGTGTCGGAGAGAAAACAGCCGTTTATTTGACAGTCAATTATCAGATGGACCTAGTGGCCTTGTAGTCCAGCAGCAGCGCGACGATCATTTTAGTTCTGCACTTGGTTTTCTAATTTTCTAAGTCGTTCATGTCTCTATCTTTATCTTCTTTTACACAAACCCCCCCCCCCCCCCCCCTCCCCGTCACGTGTTGGGCTCAGCCACCGCTTCGGTATCCAGGGTGGGAAAAACTGAGGAATTAAATCAGAGCTTATGAGAAAAATGGAGGTTTCAGTTTGCGGGCGGTTTTTCCAAGTTGATCAGTCTCACTGCTGCTGACACTGTGATACTTTCAGACAGGCTGACAGGAGAGCTGCGCTGAACTGGAACAGGTGCTCAGGATTTGCACCGACACCTGAAGACTTCATTWGAAGAGAAAAAGTCTGGACAAGTTGAACCTTTGAACCTGAACTAACAGCTTAAAACTCTGTCTTATTATTTCATAAAAAAACAGCTATAACCTGTGTTAACAGGGTTTGTAATCTCCTAACTTATTTTGTTTGAATGTATTTTTAATTACCCCCGCACACGCTGGG
>NW_013953050.1:98332-106313 GCF_001266775.1 Austrofundulus limnaeus
ATCTATCTATCTATCTATCTATCTATCTATCTATCTATCTATCTATCTATCTATCTATCTATCTATCTATCTATCTATCTATCTATCTATAAATAAAAGTACTTTTTCACATGCATAGTCTTAAAAATGACGTTAAAACTTCAAACACAGAGAAGCTTTTTGAAGTGAATTTTTAATTTTGCAGCTGGAATAATGGGAAACAGGATGCTCTGTCCATGGTTCTGAACCCAAACCAGGTTAGAAGCAGCGTCACRTAATCAAAGAAAGATTTTGCCATCAAACATTTACAAATTGTTGACTTCATTAAGTCAAATCAATCAAACTGATCAGTGTTTATTCCATCTTGTTGCTGGAGAAGCAAAATGATGAAAACTGTTGACCATTATTGTGAAAGTTGGAAAGACGATGATGAGTAAAGGAATTGTCTTGACTTTTATTTATTTATTTATTTATTTATTTATTTATTTATTTATCTATTTATTTATTTATTTTGTGTGCTATACAAGCATCACTGTTGTTTTCATGTTTCTCTTTGCTACTCTTTAACTATTCTGTACAATTTTGGACATCTTTCTCATTTCTCTCATTTTTGTGCTTTTTCAACACTTCGTATATCAAAATGTTCAGCTCATTTATAACAATCCTGCTATGGCTTTTGGTATTTCAACTATTTATACCTTTTCAGCTATTTTGCATTTTTTGCCACTTTTCCATTGAAAATGAATGGAGCTGTTTTCAACATCCTTAAAATCCTTGAAAATGTTTCTAAAACTTTACATAACCTCACACATTTTGTTGTTGTTCTACTCTTTTTAACTTTCTTGTGCTATATCTGGTTACTAGTTTTATTTTAGCCTTTTTTCCGCTTTATCAGATATAATTCTGCTTCTTTCTGCTATTCTTCTGCATTTTTCTACTTTTTGTGCTTCTTTTTGCTAATTTGAGCTGTTTTTGCTTCATACAGTTGCTTTCTGCTAAATATTTGCAGCAATTTTTGCTAATATTAGYTATTATTAGCTAAAGTTAGCTTTTTTAAGCTTTTTCTTTCTGCCTAGTTCAGCAGTCATATGCTCCTTATGCTTCCTTGTGCTAATTTAAAGATTTTTAAGCAACATTTCAGGTGTTTTACTGCACATTTTGACTGTTTTTGCTAATTCACAACAAACTGTCACTGTTTGGTACTTTTATTCTTTTTCCCACTAGTTTAACATTTTTACACACCCTTTCACCATTTTGGTGCGTATTTCAACTTTCAACTGTCTGCTATCTTTAACTTGTTTTTAAGCAAATTTTAGCTTTTTTCTGCTTTTTCAGATATTATTCTGCTCCTTTCTTCTACTCTTCAGCGAGTTTCAGCTTATTTTTTTGCTTCTTTCTTCTTTTCAAATTGAACTTGCATTAACACTTTTGCCATAAAACATTTTCAGCTCCATTTCAGCTGAAGTTCTCAGGAAATGTAATTCCTCTACTTATTTTTATTGTCAGGGTGAATGAATGTGACTAGAAAGGCAGCATATAAAATGCAGTCTATAAATTTAGTATTTATGATCATGAATTTAAAAAAGTGAATATGTCCTCTCACATTTTCAGAGCTTTATCAGCTGTGTTATGACTTTTCTCAAATTATAACTTGATTAAAGCAAAAGTACAAARTTTGTAATGAAAGAAATGCATTTCTTTTCTTGTAAATGCAAATGTAATTAAGAATAAAACACTTCAAGATGAGACAAAGTACCAACCATAAATCCAACACTCAGACATTTTCATGGTGGTTTAGTTGTTTATATGACACAAAATCTGCTTCTTCTATACATCAGTTACAATAAAAACTTTTTCTGATGTAATTTTTTTGCTTCTCCTCTGTTTACTTCTAATTTCAGAGGATATTTTCTCAGTGCACATTGAGTTCATTCTTCTTAAAAAAGGCAAAAGGCTCAACTTGAAATAAAATGTAAATTGTGTTTTTGCAAAGTTGAGCTGCAAGAAATTGAGCTGCAAGAAATTGAGCTGCAGGAAGTTGAGCTGCAAGAAGTTGAGCTGCAGGAAGTTGAGCTGCAAGAAATTGAGCTGCAAGAAGTTGAGCTGCAGGAAATTGAGCTGCAGGAAGTTGAGCTGCAGAAAGTTGAGCTGCAGAAAGTTGACCTATAGGAAGTCGAGCTGCAGAAAGTCGAGCTGCAGAAAGTTGAGCTGCAGGAAGCTGAGCTGTAGGAAGTTGAGCTATAGGAAGTTGAGCTGCAAGAAGTTAAGCTGCAGAAAATTCAGTTGCAGGAAATTGAGCTATAAGAAGTTGAGCTGCAGGAAGTTGAGCTATAGGAAGTTGAGCTATAGGACGTTGAGCTGTAGAAAGTTGAGCTGTAGGAAGTTGAGCTGCAGAAAGTTGAGCTGTAGAAAGTTGGGCTGCAATAAGTTGAGCTGCAGGAAATTCAGCTGCAGGGAGTTGAGTTGCAGGAAGTTGAGCTGCAGAAAGTTGAGCTGCAGGAAGTTGAGTTGCAGAAAGTTGAGCTGCAGGAAGTTGAGCTGCAGAAAGTTGAGCTGCAGAAAGTTGAGCTGCAGAAAGTTGAGCTGCAGAAAGTTGAGCTGCAGGAAGTTGAGCTGCAGGAAGTTGAGCTGCAGGAAGTTGAGCTGCAGGAAGTTGAGCTACAGAAAGTTGAGCTGCAGAAAGTTGAGCTGCAGAAAGTTGAGCTGTGGAAAGTTGAGCTGCAGGAAGTTGAGCTGCAGGAAGTTGAGCTGCAGAAAGTTGAGCTGCGGAAAGTTGAGCTGCAGGAAGTTCAGCAGTAGTGGTTGATGTGGATGGATCAAGCTTTTAGTACAATTGTTTGTTGCTTCTTTCAGCTGCCTTGTTGTGTCTTTATTTATTCATTTATTAGCCTTTATTTCTTATTTATATACTTATCTTTATGTTTGTGTGTGTGTGTGTGTGTGTGTGTGTGTGTGTGTGTGTGTGTGTGTTGTCGGTGCCCCCTGCAGTAAAACTAAAGGGAATAATAAAAACAGTCATTGAGACACCGTGAACACAACAACAGCGAGAGGCAGAGCAAGATAACAAGAGGATGAGTTTTATTATCTGAGACACACAGAAGCAGAATCACACACAGTTCAATCTTTAACATCAAAAATACACCAACTAAATTCAGTGTGACATGTTTGAAGTTTGAACTGTAGCACGAAACGGTCAGAATTTCTTTAAAAAAATGTGAGACAACAGAATAACACAAATTTAACACAAATTGTTTTAATTTGTAAATGGGCCAATATGAGCCTTGGACAGGGCTTCTCTAGTCTGTGTTAGGCTTTTTATAATGATGCAGTAACATCAAGTACAACTAATTATATTTCATTAGTTTGCAATTTTGRTCACTTTTACAGAATCATTTATTTTCCCTCTGGTTTTTAAAGACGTTCCTTTCATGTGACTGCTTATTTATGGGTCAAAAAGGAACAAAACATTCACAATATAAGTGTTTAAAATGTGCATTAATAAGATACCACTTTACAATAAGGCTCCTCTTAGACATGCTTATAAATAGTTTATAGATAGGTTACTAATTCATCTGTAAACACTTTATAAAACATTAATAAGTGTTTATTATGCATTAATTAAGGACAAAGAGACAAAACTGTCCGGCTTCTTGTCAAATAGTGAGCCAAATCTGTTCATGTACATATTACATCTAAGRTGTTATATTAAACATTTCAGACCAGGTTTCTACCCTGTAAACACAATAATGTATTGAAAACACACATTTTACTTACAATATTGTACTGTATTACTGCATTATGTATATATACACAACTATCAAAGGGAGCCTTAATATAAAGTRTAAAACTACACTATTTACAAGGCTCCCCTGTGGATATGTATGATGTAGCAATGTAAAATATGTGTTTCCAATACATTATTGTGCTTAGGTAGAAACCTGGTCTGAAATGTTTAATATAACATATTTGGCTCACTATTTGGCAAGAAACCAGACAGTTTTGTCTCTTTCTTGTCCTTAATTAATGCATAGTAAACACTCATTAATGATTTATAAAGCATTTACAGATGAATTAACAACCTAGGGGAGCCTTATTATGAAGTGGTACCATTAAGGGTTGTTCTTAAAATGATTTTACATGGAATTTTGGAGGTACAAGAGGAAATATTCCACAAAAAATTCAGCTTGAATGACCTTAAAACACATGTTAGCTAAAATAATCAAAATTCACTCATTCTTGTAGCTGAAAGGAGCTTAAATCTGCAGGTTTTTGTTAAAAACCTCTGAATGTTTTTGAGCTTTTTGAAAATAGATGAACACATTAGGCAAAAAAAAAACAGTTGTGATAACTATTTGCCTTTAGGCATCAATAGTAGTGCAAAAAAAAAAGGAAGCAAAATTTCAAACATATTTAGAAAATACAGTAGTTTTCAAGTTTATTTCATTTATATAGCGCCAAGTAACAACATATGTTGTCTCAGGGCACTGTACATAAAAAGAAATTATGTTTTAAATAAAGCTGATATTTATGCTCCTTTTCTTACAGTAAATCGATCAAATGATGCGATCAGTTTTATTTACTCACCTTTTATTTGTCAAATCGAACTGATTAGTTACGGATCCATGACTCCCTGTTCCTGGGATGAGTGTGGTGTTTGGGAGGATGTTTGTGTGCAGCAGCAGCAGCAGCAGCAGCAGCAGCGGTGAGGTGTTTAAAGGCGCCTCTCTTCTCCGTGTGCTCCGGTGGCAGCTGCAGCTCCAATAGATGGCATCACAGCACTAGACTTGAGTCGTTTCTCCTGCTCTGCTGAGGAGACGGGCCCCAGCTGAGGACCGCTCTGATGGAACAAACTATAAACGGGACCAACAAACGCACAAAATTAGATGAGAAAAACTAATTTCTAGTCATTTCATTTAAGATGAAAATGATTCAAATAAGTCATTTAAAACAAGCAGGAAAATATACAATGTTTATGCTTTTTTTGTATATTTTTATTTTAATCATTTAAAGGTTTCCTCAACAGAACGATGTTGATTTTTTTTCATTTCCATAATTAAAACAGATTATTTAGGTTGATAAGTTTAATTTAAAATATGAGGATTTGTTCCATTTTCATGTCACTTTCCATAAGATAAAAGTGGTTTATGAAAATAACCCGTGTCTATGTGTTTGCGTGTGTGTGCATCTATGTCATCAAACCAGCCAGTGTAATGTGATTAATCACACTCTATTATACCGCCCTCATTAGTCTCACAATGTTGTGTTTTACAAGGAATTAACACTGGTTTTTATTGCCTCCCGAAATAAATCAAAACCAAACACCTCGTCGCTCACATCAAATATTATCATTTGGCCGAGGAGGAGCAGCCGCTCTGAAATCTGTTGCTGTCCTCTGAAGACGTGTGTGTTTCACACGGCCGGGGTGTGTTTTTGTGTGCGCGGATCTCCTGCTGCTCTGTTTCATGCAGACACTTCAGACGGGAGAAAAGATAGTCCGCTCGGATAATGGGCCGTTTTTCTACAGCAAATGTCTTTTAAAAAAAAAAGGGGCTCCTGAAATGACAAATGATTGTGGCCTAAAACATGCAGAAGCACACGCTGAGGAGAAATGTATTCRTTAGAAATGATCGGCTGGGATGAGAATCTGTATTTGTAACTTAGCTTTAAAACTGTCCAATGCATACGCTTTTTTTTTGTTTAATCAGTAATTTAGTTTTATTTTTTGTTTTAAACCCACATTTTTTTTAAATTTTACTTTGTAAAAGCATTTGGCTTGTTTTGGGCCACAACACAGAGACTCCAAACCACTCTTCAGATGTATTATTTTCTCTTTAATATTGACCACAGTCGGCTTTTGTCTGTTTATAATTTGTCTCTGTGATGTTGGGATCACATAGCTGAGCTGTAAGCTTTAAAAGGTGAAAGCTCCCTGCAGGATTTTGTCTTTTTTTTTTTTCTTCTCCCCCCCTCAGATAGAGGTATCATATCAAAATGACAGGCGCTCCATTTAATGTCCTTTAATGTCATTTAAATCTCCAACTGTTGTGCGCCGGCTGATAATCTTCGTCTTTGTGATCTGTGGACTAATGAGACCTCTCCGCTCTGCCTCTCTGTGGTGAAGTCTCCATCCTAATTTCTTAATGCTGAAACACACACACACACACAAAAAAAATTGGCTGCGATGTGGCCTCAGTGGAGGTCCGCGCTGACCGTGATTTGATTGAATAAAGAAAAAAAAAAAGAATGGGGGCGGTGGAGTAGAAAAATAGAGGCCGATTGAGGAATAGCAGCACTGCCAAACATTTTTAAGGCAGTATTGATGAAAGGCTGTCATTTTAGCCAATTAAATGGATGTRAGAAGAGATAGAGGCTTAATTTTCCACTAACAGGTCACACCTTTGCATACATGGAGGAGAAGGGATAAAACAGCAGCATTCTGCTGGCTGCAAAGAAAAGAATAAATAAAASCTTCACAGGATCTGTGATCAGCACGGAGAGGAGAATGTGAAATAATGTGTCGGACCAGACGAGTGGAGGAGAGAAGTGTGTCGTCTGCAAACGTCGTAAAGGTTAAAGCCTCGGCTTAAAGGCTGGAAGAACAGAAATGAAATCCACACCGGAGCAACTGCAGCGATAAAATACAATAAAACATAAACACTGCACTGTCTCCTGAAACCTTTTAAACTTTAAAATAATACAATTTACGATTTTTTCTCTAAAGTTCATTTATAAAAATTTTATTACACTGAAAACCTGCTGTGAGACCTTTAAAAACTTACATTTTATATGTTTTAGTTGAATGGTGCTACATATAATTTTATGCAAATAGGGAATATTTTGGTGCACAAACATGAATTAAGTTGAATTAATTGGYGAGAGTGGCTCAGGTGAGGAAAATGCTCTGATCAGCATTTTTAACCAGTTTTTTGTGCTTTAAAAACATTTAAAATCAGCCTTAAAATCATTAGTTTTTATTCAGTCCCTTTGTTCTTTTCACCAAATAATAAAACTCAACTATTCCATCTTTTTATATTGTTTATTTTATAAACCAAACCATTATTTATGACGCTATGCTTTTAGCTTGATATGAAAGTTTGTGAATTTTTGTTCAAGCTTTTATTTTCTGTAAAAAACAAAAAACAAAAAAAGGAAACATTTTTGCATTGAAATTCAGACATTTTTATTTGAAATGTACAGACTCAGAATAATTTGTATTAATTTTTTGAAATAAATATTTATGCCTTTTTGGAAAGATAATATTGATAACATATTGTTAAAAAAATGTCACGTTATTGAGATGAACAGTGGTTGAGATATTTGCACGTTAAGTAACAGGAAGTGATGTCAGAGGGGAATGTCTGAATGTAAACAGTGTTGCTACAAAGGCTGACGACACAGTCTGTAGAGAAGAATCTGATGTTTCTTTAGATTATTTTAGTCAGAGAGACGACACAAAGTCAGAGTTCAAATAATATTTTTTTCAGTAAACAAAGACCAGAGTTTTCTTTCTCAAAGAGTTCCCCTTTGATGTCACTTCCTGTTTCACTTTGCTGAGCCAAGTTCAAATAAAAATCTGCCACTTATGTGATAAAATGGGTAAAATTACCTGTATAATGCCAAGTTTCTTAGATATAATGATGTTTTATCTATATTACATTACTCACGGGAACTTTAAAATTTTAACTATTTAAATCTCTTCATTAATGTGAGCACAGGTCCAAAAAGTTAAAGGTCTCATTAGAAAGAAAACATTCAGAAGAGAGTTCTCACTGGTATTTCTCAATGTTAAACAAACTTAAATTAATTTTTAGAGTTATTTATCATTTTCCAGAGCTGTGTGTGATTTACACACACAAGGATACACTTTTCACACACTTTCAGACTACATAAGTGTGTGCTCATACATTTATTGTATTACTTACAGATCAAATACATGCTGCCCACCTTGTGTTCTCCCCAGAGACTGTGTGTGTGTGTGTGTGTGTGTGTGTGTGTGTGTGTG
>NW_013953050.1:106344-110147 GCF_001266775.1 Austrofundulus limnaeus
TGTGTGTGTGTGTGTGTGTGTGTGTGTGTGTGTGTGTGTGTGTGTGTGTGTGTGTGTGTGTGTTAACCCCAGCACCGCTGCTGCTCGTCTCCCAGCATTAACCCCATTATCCTCTCCTCTCTTCCCCTCTTCTCTCCTCCCTCGTTCCAGCCGCAGAGATGAAGTTCAATCGGCACATTTTCTCCTCTCTCGTGAGCTTATTTCCCCCTCGTTTACCCACCGCTTCCATCGCTCTTGCATTTGGCCGCGGCAGAGGTTAGACAAGCTCACTCTGTCTCTTCATCCACCCCTCCCTCTCCTTCCCTCGCTCCCTCCCCTCCCCTCACCAGGTCCCAGGGGTGTTTTCTGTTTAACAAGGCTGGATATCTGTTTCCTAAAATCAATCGTCTGTCTTAAACGAACATCCCTGACCATCTGCTGTGGGAGCTAACACACACACATTTCACTTCCTTTGCCACGTTGGAGTTCCAATCTCAATATTTGTGGAGATGACTCCTCGAGGGCCCCCGAGAGCCAACACTTAGGGTCCTCCCGAGGCCCCGTGAAGCTGCCTGGCTGGGGGCCTTGTGCTCGGCTCTGCCCCTGCCGTCTCCTCCTTCTCTTCCCCCGTCGCTTTTTTGTTTGATTAATCTCTAAATCTGTGTGACACATGAGCAAGGCTCTGAGACTCTGCCAGGGAGCTGTGTGTTCATGTGTGTGTGTGTGTGTGTGTCTAAAAATGTGTAAACGTGCGTCTAAAAGAAGTGAAACGCACAGCTAATCCCTTTAGCAAGCTGTTAGCTGTTGCATCGTGTTTAYGTGGCGACAGAAGCAGCAGATAATCTGACATCTGTAGACTCTCACCTGCGATGACCCCGTGACCTTTCAGGTTAGGCAAACTTTGACGTGGGATTTTGAAAACGCATTAAACCTTATTAAAGGGATCCCCGATTAGTTGTAACATTAGACTTTATTTGATAAACACATTTTAACTGTAAAACAAACACTGTAAAAATACTGTAGTCTGTTTAGTTTTGTAAATTTTTAAAAATATATTTTAACACGGACGGAGCCATATTATTTACCCACAAAGCATTCTGGGTAAATGATGATGTGGATAGGTCCTCGGTGCGAGGCTGCTAGCGATCTATATCCACCTTGAAGGTTAATCTTGGACAATATCTGATGATCGACTCTTTTAAATGAAACCAGAGAGTGTTGACAGAGAGGAGAAGGTAGAAATGACTCAGCCTGGAACTGAAAATATGGATGGAGGACAACAGAGCTGCTTCATGGAAGAAGAACCTCAGCTTAGCCTGTTAGCTTTAGTGTTAGCACCAATGCTATATTGCCTTGTTTGTATTAGCTCGGCGTTAGCGCGACAAACTAACCAGCTAAACTGAGGTCCTCCATCTATATTTTCAGTTCCAGGCTGACTCATTTCTACCTTCTCCTCTCTGTCAATGCTCTCTGGTTTCATTTAAAAGAGTCGATCATCAGATATTGTCCAAGATTAACCGTCAGGGTGGATATAGCTCGCTCACACCGAGGACCTATCCACGYCATCRTTTACCCAGAATGCTTTGTGTGTAAATAAAATATATTTTAAACTTTTAGTTTGAAAATTCTAAAAACTAATCAGCCTACAATTTTTATTTTACAGTTAAAATAAACGTTAACACAAACTAGCAAAAATAATCAAACTGCTTCATTTTAATAACACAAGTCCAAAGAATATAGACTCTAAACACATCATGTTTAAAATCCCCAAATCTTTTGAGTCCCTCGCCCTCCCCCCTCCCCCCATTCTCCCTGAATGTCTTTCCCCCCCCCCCCCCCCCAAGTAATTACACACAAAGTCATCAGATGATTCTGTCAATCAAACGCTCAGCTGTCACGTTCGTTGCTTTGTCTCTCCCGTCTCAGGCTGTCTGTCTCTGCTGGTTTCAGGCTGGCTTGTCAGAGCAGTGCAGCGGCGCTCTGCATGTCCTCAGATACGCTCTCTGACTTTCTGTGAGAACCTCATCTTTCAGCCGTTTGTCCTGCTGGTGCGGTCCAGAGTGAAACTCTGCAAAGATCAAAAATCGTTTTTTTTTCCCGTAAGATACTCATGAACCAAGTGTGGTTCAAACAGACAGATTGTTCAGGGTCAGTTTCTTTTACACGCACATGATTGGACGCTGTCTTTCTCGTTGTACAGCTATGAATGAGACACATCCTGCTTTTAACTTATTCTTTTTACATTTAAGTCCTTCAGTTGGGGTCTATATAAAGTGGAACTGCAACCATAGGCGTAATTTGCAGGGGGGTTAAGGGGTTATGACCCCCACAATATTTTGATCAAGTCAAAATAACCCCCCAATAAAATTACATAATTTGCTCAAACACAATAAGTACACAGATGCAATTCTCTTGTTGTCTTTAGGTAACCTTATTTAAAAATGTATGATGTCATATATGTACATTTAAGCATAATTTCTAAAAATGACACACAGGGTTTTAGAGCACAACTCCCCCAGTGATAGACCTAAAGTTGCGCCCTTGACTGCAACGCTTTGGTCTGAATTCCTCCTCATTGTAACTCCACAAGCCCCGCCCCTTTTCTGAGGCCTGTCTCAGATCAACTCATTTTGAGGCTGTCTCTTTAAATCCAATGGTTCATTTTAGTTTGAGTTTCAGGCTATATAGTGGCACAGAAACTATTTTTTTTGCAAATGAATTAAAAGATGTGAACAAGGGAAGACTTGTTGATCCGGTCTTACATGTCGGAGCCAGAGTCTGACCCAGAACCAGAGGAGAATGAAGACCACCAAACTGTAGTTGGTGAGTCCAGACCTTATTTGGTAGTAGTTCCATTGCAAGTATAATTTGTGACATAATAGTTCAGAAAACGACTCCAAGTACACAACAAAATGTATTTAACGGCTAAAAAAGTGGATTTTGCCTGATGTGTCCCMTTTAAAGCTGACYGATGAAGGACTGGGAGGAGTTTCATCTTATGCATTAACATGTTCACTAAACTGATCCAATCTTGTCTATTTTCTCAGTGTCAAACGGCCTAAAATCCAATAATGTTACACTTGATCTACAGCAGTTTCTATAGATTTCAAACATGATTAAGGGTCACTGCATATTGAGTAGTTGGGGGTTGTAATAAAGTGCATGAAAAAAAAATCAGCTTATTATTCCACATAAGTGTTAGTTAAAAGCCATTCACAGCTTTAGACTTTGTAAGACTTAATAACCTCTATGTGGTGTTTTAGAGCATTTTCACAGGTTTTCTTTTCAACTTTGGGTTAGMATTAGAAAAGTTGTGTTTTTAACTTAACCGGCACTTCTACTTGAAACTTTTAATATCACCTTATAAGCTCATGTAAATGAGGAAACCAATTAAAAAAAGGTAAATAAAATGATCAAACTTTACATCTGTTTGTGGAAATTGGATTCACATTATGGCATGATTCATGTAAACCATCATCTTCTTTGACGGTTTTTGAAATTTTCACTTTTTTWAAAAATTTCAAATGAGATTGAGCACAAACACTGTCAAACGGCTCATTTTTTCTTCTCAAGTGTTTTTTATTTTGCAGACATTTTCTCTGCTTTGAAACCAAACAGAACTTCAGCTTTTAGTCGGTCTGCAGCAGGATTCAAATACACCTCAGCCAATCACACACTAAGAAAACACACAAATACGTACAATCACTTTAGTGAGCAAACACAAGGGCTAAGAGGGTTAATTGTCGTATGAAACCGTCGCTGCAGTCAACTTCAGGGTCAGTCATTATGCACACACACACACACACACACACACACACACACAC
>NW_013953050.1:110369-111695 GCF_001266775.1 Austrofundulus limnaeus
GTGTGTGTGTGTGTGTGTGTGTGTGTGTGTGTCTGTGTGTGTCTGTGTGTGTGTTTTCCTGTGCAAAACATTGAGTGAACCCCTGACAGGCCACAAGGGGCTTTGTGGTGAACACGGCGCATCTTCTTCGTCTAATTAATTTACTATTATATAGCACCTGTTTCAGGCTAGATAGAGATGAGGGCAGGCAGACACACACACGCACGCACACACACACACACACACACACACACACACACACACACACACGAGCTGATGAAATAGAGAGGTCGTATGGGAGGGGAGGGCAGAGATGCAAGAATGGACAGAGTGGAGGAAATAAAAGCCGCAGAGGAAGAGAAAGCGAAACGGGAGAGGAAAAGGATGGAGGGAGAATGAAAAGGCGGGCGAGGGGAGAAGTGCTCGGTGGAGGAAGGGAGACGGTAATAAATGGGTTTTAAACTGATTATATTAAGTCGATCCTTTGATCATATTTAAACCTTAAAATAGAAATGTGTTTTCCCTGACTGAGGAGGGATTGAGGCAGCGAAAGTGGCAGCTCATTAAATTTCAGCCTTAGAAAAAATAATTACATAATACACATGAAATACAACCCTAATCACATTTATTTATGGTATTAATGCTGCAACCAATAGTCTTCTTACTGTTAATGTTATATGTTTTTAAATTGTTTGCATTCATTTTTCAAACTCCTTCCCTTTTTTGTGAAACTTCTTTGTAATTCACAGCATACTCTTATTGTCAGTCATCACAGGATGCTTACATTTAAACGCACTAGCAACACATTCAGTAGGGCTGCATCTCACAGATCTGATTTATATGGCTCCATGGCTTCATATGATCTCTTTAGCAGTAGAAACACTTGCTTTGGTGTCTAAAAATAGTATCTAAATGAATAAAAAAGAAAAAAACTAGCAGTCTGAGCACACAACCCTGAGGAACTCCATGACTTTATGAAAGGAGGAGACTTATTAGTAAAATATTCCTTAAAAACAGGTACGAGCATGCAGAACAAGTTTAATATGAAGTGTTGTTGTTTATTTATTTATTTATCTCAAAAATAACATCTGTATGTAATTATAAAAAGAGAAGAGAAAAAATAATATGGAAGCTGTTCGAGACCGTGCAACTAGCTTATCAAGTCCTGTCCCTTCTTACGACTTAATCATACATGCTTCCATCTAGTGAGCATATGAAGATTTACATTTCAGAATACCTAAAATAATAGTAAATATGGCCAAAGTTATATTATATACCAAACATCTTCATAATTATAATTGTTTTTACATTTGTATACATTTGTACATATGAACACATACACTGAAA
>NW_013953050.1:113005-114714 GCF_001266775.1 Austrofundulus limnaeus
TATATATATATTTCCTGATAGATATCTTGTGGATTAGACAACTAAAGCATTTGCTTTATATGAAAAAATGTGAATTTGAATATTTTGCATATGTTTGATATAAACTTAAAGCACCATTTGCCCATCCACTTCCTTTATTTTCTTAATATATTGCAAATAGTATCTTGGTATTCTGTAGATCAGGGTTTCTTAAACTTATTGGGTCTGAGGCCCCCTTAGACGTGAAAATATTCTAGGAGCCCCCTCATAAAGCTCATGCCAATTTAAAATTGATTTACTGCCACTTTAACGCCTAAATGCCATGAKAATAATTATTGTTTATTTAGTTGAGTAAGTTTATTTTACTGGTGCATTGTTCCCCTTATGCATTTATGATTTTTTTAAAGTAAAAAAGGCAAAATCAACAATTTATTACAATTCTTTGAGGACCCCCAAGTTATAKCTCGCAGACCCCTGGGCGTCCTGGGACCCCAGTTTGAGACCCTCTGTTGTTGATGTAGATGAGGAATTTTTCTGCACTTTTTCCTTCCTAGTTTTTTTAAATGAACAAAATTAGTGGCCCAACAGATCCTCAATGATCCCTTAGCTGCTGCACAGTATTATAAAAGAAACAATATCATTAAAAAAATAACAGTTTTCTTTTTTTCACCGAGTAAATTACAGTTTATGCACATGCCAACAAGCATTGTTTAGGTTTACTTCTTCTTTTATTTCATAATCACATGTCTATGAGGTTTAGGCCTGATGTTTTGGTACCAAATCCAGTTTCTTGAACATGCCAGAAGCTAATCTAATTAGACTGTTTTTAAAAATAAATACATATTCCATCCAATGCACACACACAGGCCTCTAACAAGCAGTCGTTTTTCCATTCTAATATTTATTTTCTCACTTTCTCCCTCTTCTCATTTCCACATCAATGAGTATGTGTGTGTTTGTGAATATGTGTGTGTGTGCAGGTGATTACAGTCTGAAGGCTCCCCTACTTACCTTGGYGCGAACAATGGAGAGCTGTGAATAGAAGCTGCTCACGTGGTTTACTATAATGGCCTTGCAGGGCCAGACGCTTGCTTCATATGACTGTTGTGTGTGTATTTGTGTGATCATGTGTGTGTGTGTGTGTGTGTTTCGAGACATATAGAGACAATGCATGTTGCCTGTATGCTGTATAATTATAGGCGTAATCTTACAATCCAGATGGTTTCTTTCATCAGAGGGGCCAAGATGTAATGACATAAAGAGTATAGGTTGCAATATATTAAGAATAATATGGGCCCCCCTACCCCCTGACACAGAAAAACATGAAATTATAGAAAACATGGGAGTGTGCAAAGGATGTATCTGTGTATTTCAGGACAGCATGTGATGCAGCACCATCAGGGTTAAAAAATAAATATCCAGCAGAATTTCAAGAATTTTCCACCTCAACCTCCATCATTTTGTATCTGAAACAAAACTATCAGCCGCTGTTGACGTTGTTATACAAAATAACAAGCAGGGGTTTCTTTTGAACACAGGGGGAGTTTCTTGTTGTGTGATTGGAGTTTGCTTTAACTGTGACTGGAGAAGTTCTTCGGTGTGGGTGGAGTTTGTCCTAACTGTGATTGGTGGAGTTCTTTGGTGTGGGCGGAGTTTCTCCTAAAGGGCTCGACACACAGGAGGCGACGTCGCTCGCTCTCCATTCATTTCCTATGGAGCCTGTGCGGTGA
>NW_013953050.1:116049-117328 GCF_001266775.1 Austrofundulus limnaeus
TGATTGGTGGAGTTCCTTTGTATGGGCGGAGTTTGTCCTTACTATGATTGGTGGAGTTCTTTTGTATGGGCGGAGTTTGTCCTAACTGTGACTGGTGGAGTTCCTTTGTATGGGCGGAGTTTGTCCTTACTGTGATTGGTGGAGTTCTTTTGTATAGGTGGAGTTTGTCCTTACTGTGATTGGTGGAGTTCTTTTGTACAGGCGGAGTTTGTCCTTACTGTGATTGGTGGAGTTCTTTTTATGGGTGGAGCTTTGTCCTTACTGTGATTGGCAAAGTTCTTTGGTGTGGACGAAGTTTGTCCAAACCATCATAGACGGTGTTTGTCTTAACCATGATTGGTGGAGTTCGGGCTGCGTTCCAGTTGTACTCGGAGGTCAGAATTTCTGACATCTGAATTAAAGATATCAACTGGAACTAAAGTCATGATTTCGAGCCTGCTAGTCCGTGCAGCATTTCGTCATGGCTGCTCCTCACATCAACAGAGAATGAAACTATTATTTAATGTTTTTTAGCAGTTCTTTCTTGTTTACTTTGAAATTAAGTCAGTCGTACTTGTACTTTATAGCTATAATTAGGTGATATGTTTTAACACTGTTGTGTTTGTACTCTCAAAATGCCGCCTGGAGCACTATCGACGACTTATTGTTACATTATTCCATCAGAGTAAGAAATAGAAAAGCTTTTTTTTTCCAAAGTTCTGATCTGGAAACTGGAACGGTTTTACCTCAGAATTAACGTCAGTCCGACTTCACATTTTTGAGTTCTGCTGAAACTAGATAGCAGCAATAGACTGAGGGTGGGTGGAGTTTGGCAAAACTTTGATTKGTTAGRTTGACAAGTTAAAATAGGAAGTAATGATAATAGTACAGTTATTTTATATTATGTTATAAATTATTTACATACATTGTACTTCAAAACAGAACTGCACCCACAAAACAGACCAATCATGTCTTGGACAAACGTCTCCCACACAACAAGAAACTCTCACTTGGTGACTGCAGCGACCTCTTTCTTGAAAATAGTGCAAATTGAGCAGGTTTTACCTCCTTAAAGATTGTTGCATAAATGCGCTTCAGTTGCTTGAAGCTTCACAAATAACCGACAAAAAAAAAAATCCAAAATTAAATGCAAAGTATGGAAAATATTTTGCAAGATATTTATTTTAAAAGAAAATTATAGTTTAAAGGGATCCACGATTTATTTAAACTGTAAAATAAAGACTGTAGAAATACTGTAGGCTGTTTAGTTTAGTAAAATTTTAAAAATATATTTTAACAC
>NW_013953050.1:118292-120917 GCF_001266775.1 Austrofundulus limnaeus
GTGTTAAAATATATTTTTAAAATTTTACTAAACTAAACATCCTACAGTATTTTTACAGTATTTATTTTACAGTTAAACTATATGTTTATCATATTAAGTCTAATGTTACGACTAATCGGGGATCCCTTTAAAATACATTTTAGGCACACCAGCTTACATTAGGGATGCAACCATAACTGGCAATTAGAATGAAAAGTTAGTTGTCTCGTGACTTTTTGTTGACACTATAATTGCTTTCTTATAACAAACGGTCTCTTGTGKTTTAAGATCAGTGTCTAGCCCACAGTGTTAGATGGAGATAAAACCAATGCTCCTGATGGGTTTTTGACTTCAGATCTCACAGCTCTTTCTGCCTGTCGCTGTATATCTCTTCCCTCGCTTCTTCATTGTCTAAAAGATTACAAAACGGGAGATACGTTGAGAATGGGAGCTGCAGGGGGTGTGTGTGGAGAGGGGGGAGTTGGAATCCTCAAGCCAAGTATTTAACATCCAGTTAATGTACTGAGTGATAATTCCACATGTCCACAGGCAGCGTCTTTATGTCCAATGTGTTCTTACCAGCTTCTCTGCAGCTTGGCAATGTTTACACACTCTAATAACAAGTGGCGTCTTTCAGGGACTCTTCGGTTCATTCAYCATTGAAGCACCAGTCCAGCTTTAGCCTAATCCCACCCCCCCTCCCCCCTTCTGCAACTCCCATACAAAACACAAGATTTCATTTTTTTTCCCACTGTAATTGCCTGGTTTTTAATTCCATGCACCCCATCAAGCCAAGATTGGAGCTGTAGCCAGATTTTGAGGAGGGGAAGTCATCTTGGGACTGTTGGCCAGTGAAGATTTTGGGGCAGTCGAGGCGCAGATTTTGGCGGCTTGGACGTGCAGCCGGGCGAGAGGGAAGTAGTTTCAAACTGGTCTGTGTGGCTACGATAAAATGTAAGAAATTAAAACGCCTTAGTTTTCCAACGGCTGCGGACGGAGCTCGGGCCGTCGCAGGCGTAATCTTCTGTGAGGCCTGCTGGGGCGTAGACGGAGGGTTGTAGGGAGGGGCGAGTGGGGGAAAAGATGGGAAAATTAGTGAGTTTGTGGGCGATATTAAACAGCTGCTTTGGGTTGAGGCTGCTGTGTGGCCACTGAGCAGCAGATGGACTCTTCTTCTGTTCTGTGTTGTAGCGCCACCACTGGATGACCAGTCAGTTTGTTCTGAATTCAWATTTTTATATTATAGAACATGTTGATGCAAAGTTAGTATTTTTTAGTTATTTTATTATTTTTCCACTATTATTGTTATTTGCACAATTGAAATATCAAAACATACAACTTCATCGGGACATTCYTAATATGACTTTTGGTACTTCCACAATTTATTCTTTTTCAGATGTTTAGCTTTTTTTTTGGCCATATTTTTCTCACTGAAACTTAATCTGCAWTCCTAAAATGTTCAAATGTTTATAAATCTTTATGCCGATGAAGGTTCTCAACCATTCAGGTCACGATGAAACAGAAAAAAGTTAAAAACAATAAAAAAACTGGACTTTTATTCTGAAGTTGAAGACGTTTTGCTTCCTTTCCAGGAGGATTTCTGGACAGGAAGAAAGAAGAAAGCCTCCTGGATAGGAAGCGAAACATCTTCAACTTTAGAATAAAAGTCCAGTTGTTTTTGTTTTTAACCTTTTTCTGTTAAATTTATTTATTTATTATTATTATTATTTATTTACCGTTATTTTACAAGGCAAGTTCCATTGAGATCTCAGATCTCTTTTTCAAGGGAGGCCTGGGCCTGAAGGCAACCTGTTGTACGTGTTTTTATGGGTTGGGGAATCTGGAGTACCCGGAGAAAACCAACGCAATCACGAGGAGAACATGCTAACTCCGCACAGAAAGACCCCAGGTCCGAACCGGGGATCAAACCCAGGACCTTCTTGTTGTGAGGCGTCAGTGCTAACCACTGAGCCGTCGTGCCGCCACTTTACTGTACTTTTTATCTTGGTTCTGTTTTCTGCTTTTTTCAACTTCCTTGTGCTAATTTCAGCGTCTTTCGGCTTTGTTAGCCAACTTTATGACCTTTTCTTCTTTTGCTGAATTGATCTTTCTGTACTCCTTTCAGCTTCTTTTTGCTTTTTAAGCCTTTGTGCTTCTTTCAGTCGTTTTCTGCTAATTTCAGCTGCTTTTTGTTTTTGTTGCTACTTTTTAACTTATTTGAGCTTTGTTCAGCTGTATTCCTTTTTTTCTGCTTCTTTCTGCTTCTCACTGTTTAATTCAGCAAACATACTCAATCTGCTTCTTTGTGCTCATTTCAGCTGCCTTTTCAGTTGTTTTAGGCTAATTTAAGCCTTTTTGGCTGGATTAAGCAATCACACTGCATTTTTTTGCAGGAAATGCACATTTTCTAGTTATTTCTGTTTAACATTTTGTTTAATATTTCTAGTTATTGTAGTTTTGTACTCATTCTCGTTATTGACACTTCTGTGTTTCTCTTTATATTTGTGTTTTTTGATGTTCAAACTTACTGTTTTTGTCTTTTGTTTTTCTATTCTACCCTAGCTGCTGCTGATACATCTGAATTTCCCCACTGATTCTATACTATCTATCTATCTATCTATCTATCTATCTATCTATCTATCTATC
>NW_013953050.1:121046-128064 GCF_001266775.1 Austrofundulus limnaeus
ATCTATCTATCTATCTATCTATCTATCTATCTATCTATCTATCTATCTATCTATCTATCTATCTATCTATCTATCTATCTGAGAAAAATGCTGCTTATCAAATCAGTTGTGCACAAACGGATTTAGTATAAAAAGGTCATTTAATAAAAATAAAGCAGCTAAAGTGTTGCATGAGCTGAACCCTTCAGTTCAACCACAGGTTTTAAGCATGCAGGATTTATCTTTGCAATCATTCTGAGCATTAATCTACAGCCTCTAATCTTTGCATTTAGGTATAATCTTTTCATATATAGTTAATTTACACCGCCGAYGATATAATGCGCGCTCACACTACGTCTTTTCTGATTTCATCTACTGTACAAACAGGGCCATCATCTTCAAGTGGACAAAAAGGCTTTGATTTTCTTTTCCTTTTTTTTTAAATTGGCTTCCACTTGATGCTGGGATGCTTTCCAGAAATCTGTCTCTCACACCATCTCCCCTCTTGTCTCCTCCACACCTGTTAGCGCGCCACAGATGTGCGCTCGCTGCGCGGCGGACGTGTTCGAACAGCGGCACYGTCTCCATCATCAAAACCCAGGATGAGCTAAAACAATCAGGCAGCATTTAAACGGAGAGCAGGCCAGCTGCACTGCCCATTACCTCCATTCACACTCGAACGCACTAAAACACTCCTTTGTCGCTGACAGACGCACAATGGAAGTGAATATGACTAATCTGAATATAACCACTGGAGTAGTTATTCTTCGTTTTTCCATTACTCATTAAGGTTTGTGCAACTCCTCATTTATCTTTCCTCTGAGCATCATTAAGCCGCTTTGATCGCACTTTAACAAACAACGCAGCGGCCTCAAACAAAAGTGGGATATTGTGACAGCCGCGGTATTTGTACTTCGCCTCCTCAGTCTTTGATTTACTGCTAATGAGAATCAGGGGAGTGTTGATTGTCGAGCAGGAGAATGACCCTACCTGCAGCAAAACATCGCTCCAAACATGATGTGAGGAAAGGCTGCAGAGCTCCTGTTTCCCTAAAACAAAATCACTTTACGGGGATGAAAATGAAGTTGGCAACAAATTTAGACTCACAAGAAGCTGAAAGTTGTCCCCTAACGTCGGTCCTCTCAGGTTGTCTGGGGGGCAACACTTTGTAATCTGCGTCGATGTGTCGTGACTTTAGGATGAAAGAGGTGAATATTATTGATCGTCTATAAAATAAAAAGCCTTAAGTGAATGTTACTTTGACATTTACTTAAAGGCTCTAWACATGACTTCAGACTAACTTCTCCGCACTATGGCAACTGATTTACAGAACACTGCAGATCACCAGTTATTGATTCTGTCTTTAAACTCTAAAGATTCAAAGCTGATTAGTCATCTGAAGGACATGGCAGAACAGAGGAAACAGAGTTTCCACCTGGCAATCCTCAGGATGCAAAAGATCCACTGCTATCACCTCACAACTATACAGGGATGGGACATCTTCAGTACAAATACTTTAATTCACTTAAGTATAAATATTGGTTATCTATACTTTACTTTCTGAAAACTTTTTACTTCTACTCCTTACTTTTTTCTCACTGGTTTCTTATCTTTTATGGAGGAAGGGGCAGTAGTAGCACTGTAGTTGAGGGCAGCAYGGTATGGCAGACCATTTTAAYATAAAATCAGATTTCCCACACTTACATTCCAGATATCTGAAATTGATTTATGACTAGACATACCATATTTATTCAAGTATAATACGTAAAATTTAATCCATAAAATCATCCATATTCACAAACTGCCTGAGTCCGGAAATGAGACTGTGTCATAAAAAGCAGTTGAAACTAGCATGCCCCTGACACTCCTCCGTGCTTCACAGTGAGATAGTAACAGATCCAAACAGGTGACATGATGTGAAAAAAAGGGAAAAAAGCAGTCCTGCAGCTCAGTAATAACAAACTATAGACATTAGCGTGTGACCGAGCCGCTCCTCAAACAACAACAAACACATGTTAGTCTGTAATGGCTGCCATCTACCGGTGTTCTGAAAAAGTTTGWATCCCTGAAAAATGTTTCCCCACCAGAGGGGGTGCTCGCGAGTAGGAAGTAATCTGCTTTTCCCCCACAAGATGGCCCAAATCTCATGTGAAGTCTCTGACTTTTGTGTTGGTGCCTCCTGGTGGACTATGTGTAAAATGCCAGAATTCATATGATGCTGCTACAGCTGATATATATTTGTTCTCAAAATACCTTTTAGTACATATGTTGTTAAAATAAAATGAACAGTCCAATGATCATTTTACTGATCTGTATAAAGACTGCAAAGCCTGAAATATCTTGAAGTCTGTATGAAATTGGAGGTAGTTTGAGGATTAAGTTTTTATGCTTTTTAAGATAAAAGGGGATGGGGGTCGTATTATACATGAGATTGTATTATACACGAATAAATACAGTAAGTATTTATGATATCTTTAGTTATTTTTTGACWTGTCAAAAGACCTCTTTGAGACTTTAGAATACAGTAAATTATATCAGATTTAGCATTAGGTTGTATGGAGGCTTCAGTTAAAGTATATACAAAATTAGTTTTGACTAGTTTTTTATTTGCTTTCAAGAAATCTTGCTTTTAGTTCTCAAATGTTTTGAATCTGGAGACCCCTTACTTGGGTGATAAATTTCCAGGGACCCCTTCATAAACCCCATGCTGTTTTACTAGTGTATCATCCCACATATACATTATTAAAAAAAACAAATTCATAATTTGTTTTAATGTTTTGAGGACCCCCAAGAAATGACTCACGGACCCCTGGGGGTCATGGGTCCCAAGTTTGAGAACCTCTGCCTTTATTCAAAATATCTTAAACATATTTGTAGATATTATATCATATATAAAGTTTTGACTAGTGCAAATTTAACTGCAGAGTGAAATTATTTTATTTACCAAAGTCATTTTCTGCTAAGGTACTGACAGTGGTGGGAACAGTTCACCTAAAGCACTAATAGGGGAACTAATTTCCTGATTAGTGCTTTAGAGGTTTAGCTATTTTTAAAATTAATTAGTGGATTAGCACTTGCTAAATTTATGGCCTAAATTTAGAAGCACTAACTGAGGTCTTTAAATGTTATTGATCAACATTATTGTTCACAGTTGAGGCTGTCATACATTTTGTTCATATGTGTCACTTATCTACAAGGTCCTGCATCAAACTCAAGGTCCGCAGGCCAAAAGTGGCCTGCGGGTGACTCCTCTTTGGGCCCGCCAAGGGCACTAAGTGACAACACTCTGCACACAGTAAATAATGTCTCCTATTGACTTGAATGTTCCATGTGTCAACTGGATTAAAATAGTGCTTTAGAATTAGCTTTTGCTAAAATTTTCAGTGTGTTAGTGCTTTAAAATTAGGGGACCTAAGTATTTGAGTTAGTGCTTTAGAGTTAGTGCAACTAATATTTAATAATAATAATAATAATAATAGATTATATTTGTAATGCACTTTATATCTGAAAGCAGATCTCAAAGTGCAAACAATAAAAGAAGATAAATCAATAATAAAAATAAAATAAGAATAAAATGGAATAATAAAAGAGGAGTAAACTAAAAGATTAAATTAAAAAAATTAGATTTTTTTCAATTCCATCTTCAACATTCAAGTCTTTGAATTTTCATAAGTTGGCATAAGTTGTCGAAAACATCATAGTGTGACAGGGCTTTAAAATATCTCTTTCTCTACTAAATATAATTGTGATTTTCCAGAACAAAACATATTTAGATTAGTGCTGCCCACCACTGGSTATTGAAGTACTTTAAAGACCTGGATATACAGAACTGTAATTATGATTTGTTAAAATTCCTTTTAAAGGCCCCGTCACACTAAACAACTTATGCCAAATTATGAAACATTTTTGTGTCTAAATTGCCAATAAAAGTTGTATATTTGATCAATTTATTAGAATTACAGTATGTACACGCCTAAAAGAAGCTTCCAGTWGATTATTTTCAATTCCATCTTCAACGTTCGAGTCTTTGAATTTTCAYAARTTGGCATAAGTTGKCGAACAAGTGTAACAGGGCCTTGCGATATCTCTTTCTCCACTAAATATAATTTAGATTTTCCAGAACAAAACAGAGCATTAAACTAATTTTATTTTTAGGAGTTTTGAACTATAACTGCCTCTAAATGAGCCACTGATGTAAACAAAGACATTTGTGTGTACAGTAGTTGATGTGGGCGAGGTGACCCTGTCTACTTAATTATCTGACGGTCCTAACCTTTTGACCCTGAGGTGACCTTCAGGCCTGAGAGGTTAATAAACTCTCTCAGCTCTGYGTCACTGACGATCACACACAGACACAGTCACAGGCAGTCTGATCATTTTCCTCCCTAGYTCTTTTATTTTCTCCTGTTTTTCTGGTTCATGGTTTCCTGCATTTTTTCTTTTAAGCCCACCCCGGTTTCATACTGAAGGAGGTGGGAATGTGTGTGTGTGTGTTGGTGTGTGTCTGTCTCTGTTGTGTGCCAGAGCTCATGCGAAGCCGTGGTGAAACTATCAGTGTTATCTGCTAACTTTACCACCTGTGTTAAATTGAAGGCAGTGATGTGGAAGAGGAGTCTACCCTCCTTTTCTCTCTGCTTCTTCTCTCCATTCCCATTGATTCCACTCTCTGCCCCCTTCCTTCCTTCCTTCCTTTTTTCTTTTTTTTTTGGACTATTTCTCATATTCCATCCACACCACCCTCCCTTTTCTTTGGATCATCTCTGGAATTTTTTACTTGCCCGTAAATGAAGGAATTTTTAGATTTACGTATTCATTGTTGTTAGTTTGACATAAGCTTAATGATATAAAGGTGTAACAGTCTTTTAGTTAAAGAAAAGTCTTTACCACCCTTATTTTCTGCTTTACAATATCTGCATTTCCATTGCAAATGTGCGCAAGACTTTGTCGATGTTCTCTTAATGTCGAAAAAGCACAGTTTCACAATTGCGGTTTTTCCATTAAGTAAGAAATGCTATTRAAGTCACGCGTGAATAAGTTTGTTCTCRYGATAAGTCATTACAAACATGGCRGCAATGGATGTAAACACATAGCATGTTGCTACAGCGACACTAGCGCTCATCATCAGAGGAGACGTCGRCGTCTTTTATCGAGGCTTTTGAGTGACAAGTCCCTTATACTTGGGAGCGGCTACATATGTTGTGTTTTTGGGAAATTGTAGTCGGTGAGTTAGTTACTTTTACTTCCTGTTATCTTCTTCGTCATCGTCTTTTTCGCCAGTAGAAACAGCCGGTTCTTGATCACGTGACTCCCGTGACGCGAAAAAAAGTGTTTCCATTGCAGTTTTGCGAAATACATCAATTTCGATACGGCCGCAAAACCACCTCTTCCTAGCGCAAAAACATTTTGTCGAAAAACGTAATTTTTTCGAAATTGACGTGTTCGAGCAAATTTCTTTTCGAAATTTTAATTTGCGCATTTTCATGGTCAATGGAAACGCAGCTAGTAGCTGCTGCAGTTACGTACAGTATACTATGTATAAACTTAGCACAAAAAGTAAGAAAATGTGTGTTTGGTAGATTATTCCTTTCTTCTTGGCTATAAAACTTATACCATTGGAAAATTTGTTAATTTCTCTTTTAAATGGTGCCACATTTGTAAGGAACATGCATTTGTGGGATGAGCAGTTGAGTGGAAAATTTTGCCAAATCTTCTCTGCCAAGCAGCTTATTCTGTTGTTGCTATCGACACAAGTTTTGAGCTTCTGGTACCGCCAGGTGCTGCCAATCAGATATTAATCCCAATACGCATTGTTACAACAAAAACATAAATTTCCTTACGTTTTGTGACTCAACACTGTTCTGATCACAATGAGGTTGCAAATTAAGGGCTTTTGGTATTAAACACTTCCCAATGTTTTCATGAGTGTCCATTTGTTGTGGAGACGTCTGCAGAAGGGAGCAGCCACAACAACAACAACATGACTCAGACTTGTATCGGCAGATACTCCATCTTTCACTAYGTTCACTAGTTTCTGAAAAGATGGGGACATTTATCGTTGTACTATCACTTTGTAAAATATAATTGTTCAGACTGCAACCTTCTCAAAACATTATTTTTTTATATATGTTTCCTAATTTAACCCAACCTACCAAATCTAAATAGGTTTTGCAGATGGTGCTCGAAGGTAGTTTCAGGTAGCATTTTGATCAACACTGTAATAGGTAAACTACACAAATTCTTCTTACTGTGTTCTAGGGTTGGGCAATATTGGCAAAAAAAATTAATCACGATTAATTGTGGTATTTAACCGATAACGATTAATTTGACGATTAATCCCCTGGAGTCCCTGGACACCCTTATGTCCTGGTCACATGACCAATTTAGTGGGAAAGATTTGCTCTTCGTAAATAACTTTTCCAAATTGTGTAAAAATTACAGACTTCAGGCTGTACATCAAACTATAAATTGTGTTGCTAGATAAATTAATTACACAACTTTTTAACTTGTTTTTGTTACTTTCATCATATCTGAAGCAGAGAGGAGCACCGAACGGACTCTGCCTCGTGACATTAATCATATTAATCGTCAAGTGCCAAAAAGTAATCGATTAATGTTTTTCTGTCGATTAATTGCACAAGATACGATTATGCCCAACCCTACTGTGTTCTTCCTGTGATTAGATTAGATTAGATTCAACTTTACTGTCAAGTACTTGAACAACGAAATGCAGTTGGCATGTAACCAGAGCACAGAGCAATAAAGTGCACAGTGTAGGTAAGGTACAAAGTGTAGTGTATTACTGCAGGTATGAACTGAATATAGAATATATACAGAACATGAAAATGTCCTGAGGCATCTCAGTAATCCAGGTAAAAAATTAAAAGGAAAAAAATTGTATAGGTCCTCTGGACGGGTTCTTCTCTAATGAAACGTTTCGTCTCTCCTCCAAGAGACTTCATCAGTCTGAGAGTTTCAGGCAAAATTCAGGATTTTAAGCACTGACTCCATGTGACTGATACTCACATCACATGGCTAACAT
>NW_013953050.1:130393-132055 GCF_001266775.1 Austrofundulus limnaeus
ACACACACACACACACACACACACACACACACACACACACACACACACACATACATGTCTGCATCTGTAACAGTGACTCAGATGAGGGTATGTTTTCAGCCAATCCTGTTTATGTTTTSGATCACTACAAATGCATTCAATTCCAAAAGCAATGCTGCAAAAGAAATCTTGCCTTTATTATATTCAAAGTACCATGTGGTGAGAAAAAAAAACATGACTGTTGTGTTGTCCAGCAGACAGAATACTGACTGTGTAAGATAAATATAAATGATATGAATGGGTCCTGATAAAGTGCAGAATATTATATTGACAGGGTTGGAACAAAGGTGAGGAGAGGAGAGTTTAATTGTCAGTGTTCAGACTCTAATTGGATTGCAGTAATCTGCTCCTCACTGCCCTGACTGGTCTGCAGTCAATTTGAATTTTATTTAAAGTTCATAAAAAAATCAACCAAACTGTTAAACAGCAGGCATCCCARAATATATCAGACTCTATTTTTGCATCAGAAGTGGGACCTACTCAGTCCTAGTGGAGTGGTTTTAATGTTATGGCTGACTCATATACATATATATGCCCCAGCCCCCCTGGAGGACTAGAGAGGGGGGGAAATAATGCATGAAATCTATTGAAGTGCTTCTGTAAAATGGACTTTGTTCAGGTAGTCACTTTGTTTTCATGCTGATAATATTTATTTAGAGAGGGAGATCTCTTTTCCTTTTCTTCTCCGCTCCTCTTCTTCGTCTTGCTCTCCACGGTTTATCTCCTGGCCGCGGGATTAGCCGCCAGAGAAAATGCAGGGTAAAATTAGCCTCCCGACTGTCCTCGCGGGCCGCAACCATTGATTTTCTGCCACAAATGGAGAAAAACGCTGGTGCTTAATGTTCTTAATGCGACCACAGAAGTGGGTTTTTTTTTCCACCTTTCCATTGCCTTGGTTTTTGTTTTGCTGCTTTTGCATTGAGTTCTTTATGGCCTTGAAAAAATATACCAGGCTTATTTCTGATTTATTTATTTATTTTGCATAAATGTAAAATATGGAATCACAGAGTTGAACATCCCTAATAAAGACTGTCTTATAAAAACATTTCACTTTTTTTTTTTCTAAATGCTGTTGAGATTTCAGTGAAAACCATGGAAACAGATGTCTGCTGTTAGGATTCACTTTCCTGCCAGCTGCTTAATTATCCCATTGTTGTCGTAGTGAAGAGATACAGTATTTGGTGTACTACTCTGACAGGAGATTCAAGGGTCCTAAATGTGTGGCATTCTGTTGAAACTATTGACGGCTGATTATCGTGTCTCCCCACCACTTAAAGAAGTCATTTGTGAGGCTTGTACAGGTATATTCAGGGTCACACTTCACTTTAAATCTATACGATGACAGACCCAACTTTTTCTTTTTAGTTGCAGCTCAGAAAGCCAGTTGGATTAGCTAATGGTTGTGTTGTAGTGTCCAAGCTAACTATTAGCAATAATGACGACGTTCTCTGCATTCTGGGCATTGAAATATGGGGCGCCGTTTGTAAAGTTACACAGTCAAAAATTGCCACCAATATTTTTGTTTTATTTAGACTTTTATAAGAATAAAAGAACAGATTTATTTTTCAAAGTCAGTTTTTCACCATATGATTCATAAATTTATAAATGTCATAGTTTATAAAC
>NW_013953050.1:132264-134143 GCF_001266775.1 Austrofundulus limnaeus
GTTTATAAACTATGACATTTATAAATTTATGAATCATATGGTGAAAAACTGACTTTGAAAAATAAATCTGTTCTTTTTTTTAAATAAAAGGCTAAATAAAACAAACATATTGGTGGTAATTTTTGACTGTGTAACTTTACAAACGGCGCCCCATATTGAAACAATTGGCTGCTGATTGGGGTTGGGCAATACTGACATAAAAGATTATTATGGTTAATTGTGGCATTTAGCTGATAATTAATATGACAATTAATAGAAGACAGTTGCTCTTTGCATGTGGCTGACGTTGAGGCCTTGGTCAGCATTTTCTCTTTTTTTCTCGTACTCCAGTTTATGCCAATGTTTTATGTAATGTGACAAGTTTGTAGTGTTAGCTGCTCCATGCTGCCTTCTGCCTTTATATAGGCTCACATGTGCGCCTGATAATAATACATCATTTGTGGCACTAATTTCAATTCAATTCAATTCAAAAAGTTATTCATTTCATTAAAAATAACTATATACAATAAAAATCTAGCCTGGCTCTTGCCTTCCTCCGCAGTTCTGCTCAATTCTAGTTTCCCTTCACTGCTCCGTCTGGGATTTCTCCCATAGACAAGGATTTCGCTGACAGATTTTTAGCCGGACCAATCAGAGAAGAGAACGTCGATTTTCTGCGCAGTGTCTGCTTGTAGTTTATTTTACCTGGGCCAATCAGCAAACAGAAGGCGGGGTTTTGAACAATGTCGGTTTCCTGCGCAGTGKCTGCTAGTTAKTTTAGCAAATGGCAGTGGAGGAAGTGAATGAAGYCAGTCTGTGTTGATAAGGCTTCCAAATTAAAATAAATTTGTCTGACAAAGCAGCAGCTCTCATTTACAGTCGTCTCGTTCGGTACTTCTCTCCTCTCAGTAGGGTTGTTTACAGCACACGCTATTTCCGGTTAGCTTCTTAGCTTAGCCTCCTTCACAGCGATACACACACACTTCARCAGAGGCCACGCCTCCAGCAAGAATYGCTTCTCTATAGYAGCGAGTCCAGACCCTCGTACGAAGCAAAGTGAAGGACAAGGGTCTGGTTTTTACCAGGCTAATAAAAAAAACAAAGAAAAATACACAAATCAGAAATCAAAATAAAATGAAAGGTAGCAGCAGAAGAATAAATCTTATAATGTCTGCTCCTTTTAACCCCATTTCAGTTGCAAAGCAGCAAATACTRTTGAGAGTTATACTGATGGTTATTTGTACAAGATRCAATTTTTCCCAACCCTACTGCTGATGACAGTAATGTTGTTGGAAAAAACTGTGTGACAGAATTCCTGAGATGCAAACTAACAAACGTTAATATTTATATATATTAGGGATGCACGATATATCGCAATAAACATCATTATCGACCGATGTAGGTCATTTTTTAGCATATCGGTGGTATTGGTCCAATGAGTAAAACTGGGCCGATATTAACGTCCGATATTAGTTTCCCAMTTTTTAGCTTTGTGTTTTTGTTTTGGGAGGGAAATGRTTGGTCGAGTGGTATCTGTTTGAACATGTTCATGTTAATGACGCTGCTTTGCCAGGAATAAATGAAGTAGTCATTTTTTACGGTGTCAAAATAAGACACAAGTGTATTTGTGCCTATATGTATATAAATAATTTGTGTGTTTGTATAATATCTGTAAATATCAGTTATTGGCCATAACAGTAATACTAATATTGGAAATTGATATTGGCTGAAATATCTATATTAGTGCATCCCTAAGCAACGATGCAGAAAATTCACAATTCAGTTCGGTTCCAGACTTTAGTCTCACAATTAGATAGTTTTTGATCAAAAAAATATCCATGCCCTTCTTAACTTGAAGTTTCTTTAAATTAATTATGAACATTTGTTTAACCTCAAAAGT
>NW_013953050.1:134266-136802 GCF_001266775.1 Austrofundulus limnaeus
AGGTGGAGTAGTCGAACACAGATCCACTGATCCTTCAACACAGAGCATCTTCAGAAGACATGTTGTTAAAATAAATTTAAAATATCTGTATTGTTCGATACATAGTGTGTATTGAACCTAAAGCCCTGTACTGAATGGTTTGATACAGAAACATGTATTGTTGCACTCCTTTAAGTTTTCACAATTTTTCACACACAAATCAACCATAATGGATTTTAAGGTTGAGGTGAATCAAGATTTCTGACTTTGAGGTGGGTTTTGGTTGATTTTTCTAACTGGAGCTTCAAAGAATCCAACTTCTAAGAGCAAACAGCACAGCCGGCTCTGGACTCTTTTCAGTTTGGGTTTGTCTTTGTTGTTCACCTGATATAAAATTATTTTTGCTGCATGTCATTGGAAACTGCATTGTGTTCATTTTAATTCTGAGAACCTATAGCAATGATAATTTACCAACGAAATGTAAAGCAGTACATCAGCAAAAACACTTAGAACATATTTTGGATTCAGATAATTTTACACACCGTTATGGAAACAGAACTGAACCAATAATTTCAATGTGGTGGCCTTTTTTTATCTAAACAAGTAAACAAGGTTTTTGTTATGAAGTGCAGCAAAATTATGTCCAATTATTTGAAGCAAGGACAAAAATTAAACAGATTCAAACTTGTTGTGGATGTTTGACACAAAACATGCATTTGTGGTGGAATTCATGATGGAAAAAAAAGATATTTAAACTTTAATGTGCCGTCCTTCAGATTACAGATATGTATTTGAATCAGTGCCTTTATTTTTTTAACGTTGTCTTTGTTTAATTAAAAAGTACATCATTAMAATAAAACAGTGCGAATCTTACATTTTTATTCACATCAGGTGTATTATGTTTGTTTTCTGATGTCCAACAGTAATTAGAGTTAAAGAATGATGAAACGACTGAGAGTGGTGAAGCAAATGGAGCCGTTATTGTTTTCAACAYGTCCATCATCATCATCTTTTTGTCTTTAGTTCCACTTTCAGTTTGCTCAGTAGGCTTAATGAGTTTGCAAACGTTTAAAGCCTGTAAAAGTCTGGACTCAGTTAGATTGGAATGTTGTTCTCGGTATTCCACGTTGGATAATCTCTGCTCTTTCTTTCTCAGCTAGCCCCCCACATTACCCCCCCGCCTCCTCTCCCTTCAGTCGTGTCATCTTGTCTGTACCCAACCTATCTGTTCGGCTACATCTCCAAGATGCTGTAATTTCCTTGGCCTGGCTTGATGTTTATTGTGAGGCTGAAATTGAAAATGGCCTGTAATGGAGCGAGCCGCGCAGCCCCGGGACCAATTCACAATCTAAATGACTTGCTCCTTTTCAATGGCATCGACTGGAGGGCTCTTTGTGCAGCCTCGTACCTAATCAACCTCCGGTGTGACCCCCAGCTCTCGGGGGCTGCTGCTGGATTAATGATAAAATCATTGGTTCAAACAATTATTCGACCTGAAATGGCTGGCCATTTTACTCTGGAAAATTAAAGAATGTGAAATTAATTTTTTTCCCCCTGCGCTGCGTTGTAGCAGTGCCACTTATTGCTGAACTCTGCCCCCTAAACTCTTGATTTCATATGAAAGAGTGCTTTTACTTCATCTAGTTTCTCCCTTGTCGAGTTTGATTTTTTTCATATTCCCTTCCTGCGTACTTTGTTGCAAATAGTTTCCCAGGTGTCAGAGGAGCAAGGCTTCAGCCGTGTTTGTCTTTCTTTCCTCCCGTCTGCCTGCTCGTCTAATTTAATTTTTTTTCCTGTCTCCTAACCTGCCTGCGTGCATAACTCGCTTTGATTATTCTCAAGAACTAATTCCATGAGTTCACAAATGTTTAGTCAACAAAAACAACACATCGAATGATTAAAATACAAACTACAAGAAATCCAGAGCATACAACCAAAGTGAGGATATTTGAAATATTTGACAAGTGGTATGTCAAATAAAAATTAGTTTTCTTTTTAAAATAATAAAGCTGGGTAACTTTGATTAATCTAAATTGCTGTGAATACTAACATAAATGCTTATAAAATAAGGAAATGCTCAAAAAATTGTTTGGCTGCAGTTTTGTAGCTTTAGCCTCTTGGTAGTACCATGCAGAACAAGCTGTGGTTCTGACACAGTGGTGGATCTAGGATTTTACTGATCAAGGGAGCCACAATATTCATTAATTGGCCAAGTATTTCTTTGCACACAAATCCCCATTTTAGTTAAGGTGTATTTAGGACTGCACAGTATATGCGGTAGACAGTAGAAACGGTATGAAGTTGRCCGGTAGAAATTTATACTCTACCGTCCRATTGTCATTACGTCATCGCRCCTGTGTGAACAGGGCTGCGAGTGCAGAGACAACTGAGCAGGAGTTGGAAATATAATGAAGAAATTCTAGGGTTTTAAAACATGTATAGAGAGAATAAATCCTCAAAATTTCCTCCTCCCACTGTAGAAAGGTTACAGCGGGTAAAATAAGTATTGAACACGTCACCATTTTTCTCAGTAAATATATTACTAGAGGTGCTAATG
>NW_013953050.1:143005-144316 GCF_001266775.1 Austrofundulus limnaeus
TTTTACAGTCTTTATTTTACAGTTAAAATATATGTTCATCAAATAAAGTCTAATGTTACAACTAATCATGGATCCCTTTAAAAACACTAACATTTCTAAAGAAATAGTTCATTTTTATTAAAGAGAAAAGTCTGGTTGTCATTTTTCAGAGGTGATGCAATTTAAGACAGACCATTAAAAAAAACTGAGACTTTATTTTAGGGATGAAAGACAGAAACGGGAGGAAAATGTTTTACCTGTTACATTTCTGTTTCTCTCCTCTGCCTGCCTGGAGTGCGCCGGGATGGCGACCCGAAACATTACGAGCTCGTCTGCAGAGTGGCTGGATTATAGATCGCCTGCCTGTGTGCAACTAAAGTCTGATGAGCCCTGCTGTGCACTTGTGTCCATCAAACACCACTTGATTACTGGCTGTGTATTTATCATCATCATCTTCATCATCATTATCATTATCTGTCTGCTCCCCTCTCTTAAGTCTGAGACAATGGGCTCTCCTTAAAGGCTCTTATTGAACTGGAGCTCGGTAGCCTTCGCAGCCCCACTTCGGTCCCAGACCCCTTCAGCAGCCTGCAGTGTGGCAAGGTAATTACCCAGGGATTGATTTGCCTAACAGAGACCATTTCTTCACCTCCTGCAGAATCGCTAAGAGGCTTATATTAAGCCCTGCTCACCTCCATAGCTTCCCAGCTAATGTCTGRGCAAAACCAGAGGCTGTATTGACTTGTTGATGGAGATGCTGAAGCTGGGCTAGAGGCGRCAAAGTGAGAAGAGGCCACTAAGTTCTGTTTTTATCGTAACTGGCGCGACATGTGTGGAGATTGAAATTTCTTTGGAAAGACATCAAAGAAGGGGGCGGGGGGTCTTATTTTGGCTTAAAACAATCTCGGATCTTCTGACCTGCAACTCAGAGCTGGTTTCTGATGGCGGTGGGATCACCGGAAAGATTGTGAGAAATAAATAAGATGAAGTTTTTTTATTTTCTGCATTAAAAAAGAAAAATCCACCAATAGTGGCTTAGAACTCTGTTAGTGAAGCGTAGAGTATCAGAAGTTAGTGAGGTGACCAGAACTGTTGGCTTCATCTTATTCCTTTTAAACAAAACCACCTTCATGGGTTTCCTCATTATCATTCTGAGGACACGGCAATTTGTTTCTTCCAATCTGCCAGTCAGCAGCGGGGCCTGAAGAGGGCCAGGAGCCAGAAGGAACAGAGCCGTCCATTCATTCAGTGGAAGTGAGAGCCACTGGCAAAGGATGGAGTGTCGGTGTCTTTGTGTGTGTGTGTGTGTGTGTGTGTGTGTGTGTGTGTGTG
>NW_013953050.1:151820-153624 GCF_001266775.1 Austrofundulus limnaeus
CTCCTAAATCACTCATACGCACAACTTAAGAACAAATCTGTGCGTATGAACGGTTCTTGCATGAGGCCCAATGTCTCTTTATGCTTGGTGGTCAACGGCAGGTTGTCAATGTCTTTATTCCATCATGAACAATAACTGAGATGTTAAAGGGACTTCTTGTAAATGTGGGCAGTTTTAGGTCAGCTTGATGCCATTAAAGGAAATATGTGCCCAAAAGCTTATAGAGTTCAAACCAAACTTAACACTTTTATATTTATTTATTTATTTATTTCATTTGGTAAAATATGAAATGCATAAAAAGTACCACAAACTCTTAAGAAAGTATTCTATTAGCAGAAAACTAAGTTCTAAGTTGTACAGTTTTTCTGACAAAAACTTTCATCCAAAGAAGTTGTTGGAGGCCTGAGCTGTTGCCTCCCAGTGGACACTAAACAGAATGCAGGTTATATTTGTCACGAGAGTTTCAAAGAAAACAAAACGCCATAGAAATGAAAAGAGGTAACTAAATATGAGAAGGTTTAAATCAAATTTAAATCAACTTTGTGAAGAAGCTAAAATCTCTAACAGTTTTTTTTCTGCATCAGCATGTGTTGCTTAAAATACCACAGGAACTAAAGAGGTTTGTGTTCACAACAATAAATCGAACAAAAAAGATAATTTTTTTCATGTTTCTAAAGATGAGCTGAAAAAAAAACATTGACCTGCTTCTGTGTGGTCCTTTGACAAAGTCTGCAAACATCTGCAGAGCTACTGTCCTTTAAAGACGTGAACGTTCTCGGAAAACTCTTTCATGAAACGTCTCATTTTTAAGGATGCTAAAAAAATCAAATATTCAGCACATCAATGCAAGCTTTTCAAGTCTGGCCTTTTTCCTTCCGTGCCTCATTCCTGCACCGGCGTCTTCTGAAAAGAAAACATTTCTTGCCATCGTGTCCTAMTTTTCTGCACACAGTGCAAACTGCTGGCTGTCACTTTTAATTGTGACTGGTGATTATGACGAAGCACAAATGCACGKTTCTGTATAAATCTAACTTGTTCACATCGTTTGTTAGTTTTGATGTGGAAACTTGAGTTTGATGATTTTTTTTCTCTCTTTTCTGGAGAAGTTTTAAAYGACAAAATTTGAAGTCTATGTAGCTTTTCCAACTTGTCCGTCTTGTTCCACCTTCATGATGGAGACAAATGTTTCCCTGATGAGTGGATCGGTCAGTAAAGCTGGAAGTGGAGCATGCATGTGACCTCCGGTTTAACTGGACACTTATTGTGACCCCCCACACGCAAAGCGAGGGTTATATTGTTTTCGTACTGTTTGATTTATTTATTTTCAGAGATTTTTGGTCAATCGTAGCACGAAAACGGCTGCACTGGTCAACGTGAAATTTTGCAGGAATGTAGATGTGTCCAACCTACACTGAGCCAGCCAACTGTTTTGTGATAGACCCCATATTTGTGGAGGGGGCTCCATCTGAACAGGGGGGTGTCTGGACATACAAAAATGCTTATAACTCAGATTTTTTTGTTGTTTAGCTCTGATGAAGGGCTAGCCATCGGGCCCACCAACGAGCATCCCTCTCCCAAAACAACACAATTTTGGTATACACTAAGCAGCATGGAATTTGGTTGCAATGCCCGACTGGCACCAACAACCATGCCACGTTCAGTGTCATTTAAATCACCTTTCTTCCTCATTCTGATGCTCGGTTTGAACTGCAGCAGATCGTCTTGGCCATGTCTACATTAGAGATTAGGGGTATCCCGATACCAATTTTTTCAAGACTGAGTACAAGTACGAGTACTTCAGTTT
>NW_013953050.1:155454-156849 GCF_001266775.1 Austrofundulus limnaeus
TGTGTGTGTGTGTGTGTGTGTGTGTGTGTGTGTGTGTGTGTGTGTGTACTTTGGAACACAGTACTTCCTTTCTGTCCCCCCCCCGCAGAGGTTTCTGGGTAAAAGCACACTCGCTCATATCCTTTCCCTTCCAGTAAACCCTCTCACACGACCGTGGCAGCACGTTCACTGTTGCCCTGGATGTCTATGTTTTAATGACAACGACCTTTGACCCGTGACATCACCAGTGGCGCCGTGAGCTGATTGGTCCGTGAGTGGCCATGACGCATGACGAACGAGACCCACGATTGAATGAAGAACAAGATACATTAACTCGTGTATTTTTGTCATAATTTGGTCATATAATAATTCCATCTGCAGAGCTTGGCTGTTTGACAGTTCAGTGGTACACTTATTGAAAAATACATGAACTTTACTACATTTATCTTTTTTTTAAATTTACCGTTATTTAACCAGGCAAGTCAATGGAGGCCTGAAGGCATCCTATTGTACAAGTTTGTGTGTTGTGGGGGAAACCGGAGTACCTGGAGAAAACCCACGCAAGCACAAAGAGAACATACAAACTCCACACAGAAAGACCCCAGTTCTGAAYYGGGGATCGAACCCAGGACCTTGTTGCTGTGAGGCGACAGTGCTGCAGAGCCGCCGTGCTGCCATCTCATCTCAGGGTTTTCATTTTTCAAAAGGGGACGTCAAAAATCTGCTGGTACTTAGACATCAACCTTGAGTTCCCCCATATTTTTTATACAACAAATGTGTCCTATAGGCATYAGGGCTGGGTATTGTGGCCAATACTCTAAATCAATTAAATTTCTATTCATAAGGTTCTGAATCATTTAATCACAATTCGATTCAGTTTGATTCAATCTCCTCATAAAACAGTTCAACTGTGTTAAAAGTACAAAACACAAATTCACTTTTTTTCTCTTCACCATAAACAACAACTGGTTTTAAGGTCAAACTTGTAAATTGGAGTTTATTCTTGAAACAAAACTGTCTCAAGTTTCAAAGGTTTTAAATTAAAAAGGAAGCGACAGTGTTGTTGGGTGCATTCATTTTTAATAAATTAGGAATAACTTGACGAATAAGAAGTGATGGAATAAGGTTGCAGGAGAAGGGGTGGGCTGATATAAGTACCGTATTTTTCGGACTATAAGCCGCACCCGCGATTTAAATTTAAAAAACCTGCGAACATTAACATATTAGCCGCACCGGACTATAAGCCGCACCCCCAACATAAAAAAAAACAGTACACCCAAATTTGTCGTCAAAAAAGTGAATTCAGCATCAAAACATAAAAAGCAAAGCTTTAGGAATTAAAGTTCGGAGGAAAACGGTTCATTTAACTGACCTTATTTTGGTAGTTTTCTTTAACAGTTTCTGGTCCAACAAAAC
>NW_013953050.1:157969-159633 GCF_001266775.1 Austrofundulus limnaeus
AGAAAAAAATCCATGTATAAGCCCCACCGGACTATAAGCCGCATGGTTCAAAGTTCAGGAAAAAAGTCGCGGTTTATAGTCCGAAAAATACGGTATACTTCTGCGCAGTCCTTTTGAGCGTGTAAAATTGTTTATTTGTAATGTTTTTGTTACCTTCTGTTACATTCAATAAAAGTTATTAAAACAAAAAATGACACAACTACAACATTTTTTCATCAAGACATTTCTTCATTGGTGGGCACAGTTCCCCTAAAGCACTAATAGGGGAACTAATTTCCTGATTAGTGATTTAAGGCTTTTGCTAATTTTAAAATTTATTAGTGGATTAGCACTTGCTAAATTTAAAGGTTAAACTTAGAAGCACTAACTGAGGTCTATAAAGGTTATTGATAAACGTTAATGTTAACAGCTGAGGGTGAAAGCTGTCACATATTTTGTTCATATGTGTCACTKATCCACCAGGTGACATATTCACAAAATATGAACCCAAATACAGCTGTGAAATGTCAATGATAAGCATTAAGAGAGCAACATGACAATATGTGACTCATGTTCTCTGTTGAAGAATGTTCATGGGTTGATTGGATTATTTTAGTGCTTTAGAATTAGCTCTTGTTAAAACTGTCAGTGTGTTAGTGCTTTAAAATTAGGGGACCTAAATATTTGAGTTATTGCTTTTGTTAGTGGAACTAATTTTTAGATTAGTGCTGCCCACCACTGAGTTTCTTAAAGTTTAAAAATTATAATATTGGTAACAAAACGAAACAATGTTGTTAGAATGTCATCTTTCACATGTTTCTACATGCAGAGGAGAACAGTTTCAGTCAGATGTTGTTTTGGTTCAAGCAGCTCAAAGCCTTTGTTTTCCTCTGCGGAGTACGAGCACAAATCTTTGCAAACAAAAGTCTCCATGTTGTCTGTTATCTTTAAGTTCTGCAGAGTCAGCTGGTAATGTTAGCGAGTCCTTAGTTTGTTTTGTTTTGATCCAGACAACTTGTTGTCAGAAGCTAATGTTAGCTCTGATCGTCAACTGGATGTAAATATATGGCAAGCCAGGCGTGACACAAAATACAGAAACACACCTCAGTTTATCACGCACAAGACGCCATGKGGAAAAATCCATCTCATTCCCTATAATCGATTTCCCCAAATTTAAATGAAATCGATCCAAGATCAATTAAATCAATTTTCTTTCCCAGCCCTACTAAGCATCACATACTGAAACAAAAGTTGGACTTTCACTTGGAAATTCACAATCCATCAAATTTTACTAAGTTTCAAAGTTACAATATCATGTAAAATCAACTTTTTTGAGTTTTATATCATGTTATAATGTTATACTTTCATAAAAAACATGCCCAAAGCCTTGCTTTGACTCATTCGTGCATGTTTGAGAAATCCTGCAGCGTTTTTATGAAGCCATGCTGAGGAGCAAAACGACAGGTGGGGACAAGAAATGTCTTTGGGCACCAGAAACGCCCCTGGGACGTGTCTTTATGCTGAACTTCCTCATGGCAGAGCACCCCTCCCCCTCCCTACACAACTCGCCCATGACTCCTGCAGGCTCTCAGGTGAAATTGAAAGTGAAACCTAACCTAACTGTCTGCTGCGCTCTCAACATTAGTTCTCACTCAGTGAAGCTCTTTTCAGATTAAAAATACCTT
>NW_013953050.1:162289-163595 GCF_001266775.1 Austrofundulus limnaeus
CACTTAGCTAAGCCAACAGCCCAGGGGCAGGATAAATTTGTTTATTTTGTTGCATTTAATCATAAATTTAAAGTTTACCATTGATATTAGAAACTATTTTCATATTAAGTAAAAAATAATTACGGTAAATAAAAATGTGGGGGTGGCAGGCCAGAYGGGATTCAACCGTGGACCMCATTTGGCCAGTGGGCCTTGAGTTTTACACGTGATGTAAAGTGTTTAATTTCAATATAAAATCCAACCAAGCAGCTTTTAAACCTGAACCAAAACATCCCGTTTTTCACACAGTACAATTTGCATCCATTTTTACACTCTGTTCTTAAAGGAAAAAAACTAGTTTCAAAATATATTTTGAGAATATCAGCGAATTTATATTTCAGTCTGACTTTGTTATAATGAATTATGAGTCGTTTTTGTTTAATCGTTTACCTACAGTGGATAAAAGTSGATACTTTTTATTTTTTATTTGCTGAAGATAATGGAACACAGATCTAAAACTTGCCACCTCAAGTGGCAAACCTTTTTTTTTCATTAAATGCTGCTGTTTTCTTGGTGGACAACTTGGCTCCTACAGGACTTATATCAGGATATTGATCCTTATAGAAACAGTCTTCTTCAAATCAAACAGTCAGCTTTAAACGAGTGTCCACCAATCAGAGGACTTATTGTACCTTCTAAGGAGAAAATGGTCGCTGTCATTTAGGCTTTTATCAAAATGTGTTCAGAATTGACCCTTCTCTTCCTTCTCTCCTGCCTTTCTCTCAGCTCTGGCTTGTTGTGGAGTATTTCATTGGCCTCCTTTACTTTCAGATGAGACACTTTATTAGACACAGCTGTTCAGCCGAAAACCATCGAGGCCTGGGTTTGCTGCCAAGAGCCTCTTCATGTTTAGGCTGGTTTGTGCCTCTCACTTCCTGTCAGGTGGGATCTAGAGGGGATGAATAGCCCGTGATGGGGGAACCGCTAGGACGATTAGCTCTGCAATCTTTGGATCTGGATCCATATTTTCTGCACAGCGAGTCGTCTGATGAGCCATGATTTCACCTCGGGTCGTTAATTTGACCTGAGCTGCAGATGTTATACTGACAGGAGCTTCTTCAGATCAGATTTATATTAAACAGAGTTGTAAAGTAACTAAGTACAAATACTTTGTTACTGTACTCAAGCAGAATTTTTGGGTATCTGTACTTTACTTGAATGATTATTTTTCAGCCTAATTTTTACTTCTACTCCTAACATTTTCACATAGTTATCTGTACTTTCTACTCTTTACATTAAAAAAAAGCAAGAAGTAGAAAGTTGTTAC
>NW_013953050.1:163861-165814 GCF_001266775.1 Austrofundulus limnaeus
GGACAAGTGCATCCTAAATTTAACATCAATTAATTATTTTAATACAATATAGTCATTTCTGCATTTTGTTTTTGGGGAGGTCACCTCCTAATAAATGTCCTTACAGAAAATCTAACTGCTCATTTTAAATCAATACTTTTAATTCTTACTAACAGGGGCAGTTCTAGGGACGGGGCCACAGGGGCATTGGCCCCTGCTGAAATTTGATTGGCCCCCTGAAGTGCCCCTGTCCTGTCACTCATCTGTCTTTTGCCCAAGAGTGATGATGCTGGGTGCAGTTCCATGTCTAAACACTAGAGGCGCTAATGAGCCAAATAGAAAAGTCCAGCATGAATCAAGCTGATAGAAGTATTTTTCTTTTCTTAAAATTAGAAAAATCCTGTAGAAAAAGTATTTTAACTCACAAATGTTGGCTGAATTATCTCAAATGTTGTGTGTTTGAGAGTATTTTATCTATGTACTGTAAAATGCATGTAAAATTTGTAAGGAGAATTTACAGTGCAAGCTGTTTTAAAATCACATTACAAGTGTTTAAATGTGTGACTGGTAAAAYATATACACCATACCAAAACCAGCGATTTGTGTGCAAGGACGCAGAATAAATACTTGGCCCCTCTATGAATATTGTGGCCCATTGATGGCCCCTTACTCAGAAAAATCCTAGATCCGCCACTGCTTACTAAGTACAAAAAGTAACATATACTTTAAGACTTTTACTCAAATAATATTCCTAAAGGAGACTTTAACTTTTACCAAAGTAATTTTTTGGTAAGATACTTGTACTTTCACTCAAGTATCACTTTGTGGTACTTTATACACCACTGATATTAAAGTACAAATACTGACCAATACTGAAGGGCTGGAAAAATGTTTTGAATAAGGAAAACTAGGGTTCAGTTTTGGTCAGAGTCCAGTTTTCAGGTTCAGGTGTGGGTRAAGAACCAGATCAGATCAGACCTGAACCTCATTCAAAATCTCTGGAATGTGATAAAGAGGAATAAGAATGGTCATAAAGCTTTTTTAAAAAGGTGAGCTGGTTGAATTTTTGCTCCAGGTGTGTCAAAAACTGACTCATTGGCAACATGAAAGAGTTGGAGAGCATGCCAAGATGCATGAAAGCTGTCAAATAGTGATTTCTGATCTCTTCCTTTACAAATTATGATATCTAAATTTGAATATAACCTTCATTTCTTTGCATTATTTGAGGTTTGAAAACACTTCTGTTATTTTGACAAATATAACAAATATGTTCTTTTTGGCAAAATTTTCATTAGAAATTTGTAAGAAATGTCATTAAATGTTCATTTTACTCAAACTCATTTAAAGGTAGTTAAATTGAAGAAAATTAGGAAAAATAATAATTGACTTGATTTCCCTGATCCTGCCAAACTAAAAAAAAAAAATCTAAATGTATTTTGATTATTATCCTATCTGTGTGTTAGTTTGATTTCTTGTTTTTCCCCACCTGTCTGTCTGCGTCTCTCTCTAAGTCCCTCTCTGGCTGCAACAGCTGCCTGATGTTTGTGACAGGCGGGCAGCGATAGCGTTGACAGCCTGCAGACGGTTATCAGCGCTCTGCGGCGAAAGGCTCTGTCTGGCTAAATTGAAAATTGCAAATGAAAATCCAGCTCAGCACATTTTTTTTTTAAATTCATCAGCCATTATGTCAGATGACCTTTTGGGCGTCAGGCTCCACTGATAAAACTCCAAATGACAACACTCGGCTCTGATCCAATTTTCGACACTGTTCCTCCGTTCTCCTGTCCTCTGCCCCTCCTCCTCCTCCACCTCCTTCTCTCCGTCACCGTTCGACCCAGTGCCAGTGAAAATGATAGGCTTTCAGGAGAGCCTCCATTGTGATGAAGAGGTTTTGTTTGGAGGAGATGGCCCTGCAGTGTGTGTGTGTGTGTGTGTGTGTGTGTGTGTGTGTGTGTGTGTGTGTGTGTGTGTGTG
>NW_013953050.1:165878-178133 GCF_001266775.1 Austrofundulus limnaeus
GTGTGTGTGTGTGTGTGTGTGTGTGTGTGTGTGTGTGTGTGTGTGTGTGAATGCTGTAAGAAGTCTGATGGGTGTATGAGTTTGGTGGCACTGAGCTTGACCTGGCCCGACCTCGGCTTGGTCGCCCTGTTGTTGTCCAATCACAGGGAGGATCAGAGGCCGGGAAAGTGTGAACTTTTGAAAATACAGAGGGGGTATGAGGGCAGAGAGGAAGGTGTAAGAGTATAATGGACACTGTGAGTAGATGTCACTCCAAATGGCTTTTCCTGGGAGGGTCAATGTGTGCCAATATTGACTGACATGTGTTTTTGTGTGTATGTGTGCATGTGTGCGCGTGCATCATTTCAGAAAAAAAGTGGGGAAGAGAGCTGATCCTCTCAGTCTTTTAAAACCTCTATCTGTCAGTAATTGAATTTTTCTTTCCCTGCTATTGATGTTGTTTTTGTCTCAGGGGACTGGATGATCACGTTTTTATACCTTTCCAATACAGAGCTGTACTGGAGGGTCTTTTTACAGCTTTACAGACACATTATAAAAATTACTCGGTATCATTTTGTTCACAGACTTATCCATCATATAAAGGTCAGCTGGCCCTTTTGAAAGACAGGTTTTTTAAATTTTAGGCCATTTTTAACACCCATCTCAGACGTATACCCAAGGAGTTATGGGTAATTATCATCACTTGTTTAACTAGATACTGCATAACGGTAGCATATATGATCCCCACAAGTTTTTTTTTAATTAGAAGCAATTTTTTCAGGTGGGGTCCAGGGAGTGGGGGGACCATAGGTGGGCTTGATGGATAGCCCTTCATACGGTACAACAACAACAACTTCTTTTTGAGTCATAAGCATTTTTGTATGTCCAGACACCCTTTTTCATGTTGAGCCCCCTCCTCAAATATGGGGTCTATCGTAAAACTGTTCGCCGGCACAGTGTAGGTGGAACACATCTACACTCCTGCCAAATTTCATGTTGACCGGTGCAGCCGTTGCCGTGCTACGGTTGACCAAAAATCATACAAAAACAAACAAAAAAACATTTGCTGGGGGGGGGTCATATTAATTTGACCACTGTAGTTGCGTTTCCATTGACCATGAAAATGCGCAAATTAGAATTTCGAAAATAAATTTGCTCAATGGAAACACATCAATTTCCAAAAAAAAAGTTTTTTGAAAAAATGTTTTTGCGCTAGGATGAGGTGGTTTTTTGGCCGTATCRAAATTGGTGTTTTTCRCAAAACTGCAATGGGAACACTTTTTTGCATCACGGGAGTCACGTGATCAACAACCGGCTGTTTCTACTGGCAAAAAAGATGATGACGAAAAAGATAACAGGAAGTAGAAGTGGTAGTAATATCACAGAAGTGGTAAAATAAAGTAGTAAACTCACCGAAAACTCACCGACTACAATTTCCCAGAAACACAGCATACGTAACCGCTTCTAAGTAGGGGCTTGTCGCTGGAAAGCCTTAATAAAAGACCCTGACRTCTCCTCTGATGATGAGCACTAGTGTCGTGGTAGCAACATGCTATGTGTTTACATCCATTGCCGCCATGTTTGCAATGACTTATCGCGATAAAAAGCGTATTCACGTGTGACTTTATTAGCATTTCTTACTTAATGGAAACACCACAGTTGCGAAACTATGTTTTTCGACATTAACAGAATATCGACAAAGTTTTGCGCACATTTGCAATGGAAACGCAGCTAGTGACATGTTAAATTAAGGGGTGTCTTCTAATTAGCATCACAGCTGGTGCTGCTTTGCTGCATCTGGTACAGGGTGTCTTGAATCTGTGCAGAGTACAAGAAAGAAATCTCAAGACCAACAAGGCATCCTGGAGAGAAGTGCCTAGTGTTAAAAAGCGGGGGTCATAAATAATGTAGTTGTTAATCAAAGACACAACTGTACTGTATGTAACCTAATGCAGAGGGGACTAAACATAGTATCYAGATGGGAGTGTGTCGAAGCAGTCAACCACCTGGGGAGAGATAACAGTGTTACTGTTAATTGGGTACCAGGACATACTGGCATTAACATTAACGAGAGTGCTGACTACCTCACAAAAGCTGGCAGTCAGGCCCACTTCAAAGGACCAGAGCCTGTTGTAGGTACCTCAACAACAGTCTATAGGACTGCCCTACAGGCCTGGATTAGACGTCAACACTCAATCCACTGGAGGGAGCTGGTGGACTGTAGACAGGCACAGGAATTCGATTAATGGCCCAAATCTAAGGTTTGGGAAAGCTCTCATCTCCCCGACAAGGAAAACTACACTGGTTGGAGTCCTAACTGGGCACGATCTGCTCAGCTACCACAAAATGGTGATGGGACTTCATGACAATGGTCTGTGTGATGCCTGATGGTATTGAATTAGAGACCTCTTTGCACTACTTAGACCACAGCGTGGCTCTGAGCAGTCAAAGGAAAATAATTCTTGGGGAYGACTTTATGGATCCTGAGAAGCTCAGAACACTGAGTGTTTCTAACCTTGTGTCCTTCATCCGAGGGACAAGAAGGTTCAAATAAAGACCAGTGTCTTTTTGGGGAGAGCATTGGGCCCACTTAGGAGGTCCCCGCTCATATGGATTTTATATCCATCCCCACCAACCATAACCATAATAAACAACTGTTACATAATGCGACATAAACACAAGTGTACCAGTCAAATTTTGAGATTCATGAGTTCTTTATTTATGTTTTTTTTAGCTCTAAAGTGATTTTATTTTGACAAATGAATTAAAGTTCCTTCAGGTTTATTGTTGGATGTGTAAGAGTCACAAAGAGGAAGAGAAATATTTTTAAATTTGCTCACAGATGGTTTGTAGATCACCGTCRTGACTTTTTCAAGAGAAATATTTTTTGCATGAATGTTTTGAATSTGTTCAAAGCTAAGGTATCAGGGCTGCGCGCCTCAGGGAGTCACGAGAAACAGTTGAATGTTGTTTACCAACGTCTCGCAGCCCAGTGAGATACAGCCTTTAGTGCTTATGARGAGGTACTTATGAGCTGAAAAAGTAGACTCTCAAAGAATTGGCTGCAAACAGTTTAGATCAGATCCGTTAGACCAACCACTAACACACAATCAAAGCCCTGCTTTTGGACTTTTGCCCTCTCTTTTTAAATTCATTTTAGTCTTTTATGCTCCTCAAACTTGGGTTTTTCCAAAACATTTTTAATAGTCAGATATAGCACAGATAGACAGATGATTAGATGTGGGAATAATCTTGATGCTGCATGGAGCTGGTCCCCTGCAGCTCCGTCAGTGTTGGGTTTCACTTTTCTGTTAAAAACGAAAAAACCAAGAATTAACACTTGGGCGATTTATTAGTTSAAGTTTATTTCAAACATGTACCGGTATAATATTTATACATGTATGAGATAACAACAGATATGGTAGCATATGGTAACTTGGTAAAATAAGCAGAAGAAGTAAATACTTAACTCTTCCAAATCCATCCTTCTCCAAAACATTTAAAAACTAACAAATTCTTCTGTTTCCTTATTCTAAACCACACAGTAACGACTTCAGTAAGACCGAAAAAACAATCGGTTTATGTACTTTTGTATAAATCAATTATATAGTAATTACAAAAAAAATATTACATTTGTTCTTTTTTTTTCAAAATTACTACCATTATATGTATACTGTATACATCTTCACATAATCTATATAGATTATGGTTAGCATACATACATTCACACAGTACAGTTGTATTAAAACTTTCTGTACAATCTCTATCTCTCTCTCTCTCTCTCTCTCTCTCTCTCTCTCTCTCATATATATATATATATATATATATATATATTGGGTGAAGMAATACATGTATCTGTATMAAACTGTTCAGTACAGAGCTGTAGGTTCAATATACACTATGTATGGAACAATACAGATTTTTAACATTTATTTTATCAACCTGTCTTCTGAAGATGCTCTGTGTTRAAGGATCAGTGGATCTGCGTTCGACTACTCCACCTMGGYTGCATTGTCGAGCACAGATCCACTGAGAAACTTGCTGTTTCAGCAACATTTCATTTAAAAACTCTGCTTTTGAAGTTAAACAAATGTTCAGAATTAATTTCAATAAATTACAAGTTAAGTTAGGCATGGACATATCTCATTTTTGTATCAAAAATATATCGAAATGTGAGACTGAAGTATTGAACCAAACCTAATTGTGAACTTTCTGTATCGTTGCACCCCTAATGTATATATCTATGATCAGACATATTCAGCCTCATTATATCTTTTCAAACTAGTAGTTTTAAACCAGTCCTTAAACTTTTTTATGTTAGGACATATTTCTTGAGTTCCACACTAAAACTGTTCCACCGATGGAAATAAAAAAAAAACTTTTAAGAACTGCATGAACAAAGCTTGATTTAAAATAAAACTGTTTCCTTAAACACTAAAACCCACTAACCAATCAACAAATGTTTATTTTTTAATATTACCTGGTAATATTTTCTTTTGTCTAATTATGTATCTATAAAGGGGAACAAAAACTGCATCTGTAAACTTGGGAGTCAAGCCAAAACTATTTTAGACAGAATATGTATGGTAAATCTACTTTAGATGTTCGGTGGTGTTTTTGTTTCATTAAACAGACCAGGAAAGTTCATCAAGGTTAACGTGGGTTTAAAATATGTTATTTTTGTCTAAATATATGATAGATTATGCTATTTACTGGTGAATGAGGGATAATTGTGTGTGAAGTGTGTGGGTTTTTTGAATTTGGCTTCATTTCCAAAATATGAATGAGCATAATTGTGCACGTGTGTTTGCGTGCGCGTGCGCGCGCGTGCCTACATTTCCACAGGAACCTGTGATGTGCTGGCTGTCGCTCGGTTTACAAGTGCGCCTCAGCGTGTGTCTACATCTGCATTTGAGTGTGCGAGCGTGAGTGCAGCTGTCCCAGGTGTGCGTTATTAATCAGTTATCAGGGCAGTTTATTTGCTGGGTGACAAGTTGCAATTTCCCCCCTGATTCAAAGCCTCTTTGTCAGGTGGGAATTACACTGAGGGCACATGACAAAACACTTCACCTCTCTGCTTCGCTCCCTCTCTTCTTTCCTTTCCCCCTGCATTTTGTGCTAACTCTCTTCATGCCCATCTTCCCTGCCGCTGATGTTAGCATCCCGTTTCTTCCACCTCAACACGTCTCACATCTTCATCGCTTTTTCTTGTTTTCATCAATTCGTCAGCTTCCTTCTTYCTTGTACTTTCCCCCCCATCATCCGCGACATCTTCCTCAGGCCTTGGAGAAAAAAAAAGAACAGGCAGACTGTATAATTAATCACACAGCTTGGTCTAATTAGTGATAAATTTGCTCTGTCCCTTTAGTCACGCTCACACACACCTCTCAGGTTTCCCGGTCCTAATAGCAGTTGATGCTGTGTTAGGAAATGGTGCAATCCCTGTGAGAGCCCCTCTTGATGAATCTGATGAATGTGACAATAATTGGTGAAGACAGATGAGAGTTCAATTATCACTGACTATGTAATGCCATCCTGTCTGCAACTAGACAGTTAAACGATACGGAATACAGTTAAATTTCAAGCAAATTATTGTTTTCATGCAAATTATGATGCATTAACTTACCATAATGAAAACCTTAATGGCACATTTATTTTTCAGTAAAGCTGTTTTACTACTAACTCAGTAGTTCTCAAACTGTGGGGTGGCCCCCCTGGGGCACAACATTGCTCAGTTGGTGTTTTAGATTTTTTCTTTACTGTTCAAACTGAGCTTAAAGTTTCTAAATTTGACGGGTGGTGAACATACAGTAATTATCTGATGAACGTGACATGCTCTTGCTCTCTGTAAATAAAGCAAAGCCACTTCCTCGTCCGACATTAAACAGAGCCCGACAGAGGAGGGAGGGCCGGGGAGGCTCTTGCCGTGCAGCGCTTCAAGAGCTGACCTGCGTCTGACCTCAAAGTGCACAAGCGTCCAACTTGAAGCGTTGGATGCGATTTTGAAGCTGAAATCRCGTTCGGTGTGAACGCAGCATTAGAGAGAAAGATCATGCTCTCCGGCTGGAAGTACCAAAGTGTGATCTAACCAACATGTTTCATGGGTTTTTTTTTATCAGTAATGTAGATCAAAAAACAAACAAAAACAAATCAATCTTATGTTAGTTGTGATCAAAGCTTCAAAACTCAGCTACAGACAGACCAAAGAGGTGGCCTCAGAGCAGATTCTTGCACTAAACTAATGTACAAAGCTGTTAACTGAACAGATGCTGAAATGTTTGTGTATTTCTTTATAAGTGGACAGATGTTCATTGAGTTGCAAAGAAGCAGAACAGCAGAGTTTCACTGGATGAATCACACTGACACTCAACTCAAGCCTGAAGTCTCCAATGTTGTGTAACGAGTACAAAGTTAATGTAAACTGTTGGATAATTAAATGTTTTATCATAAAAATCAAGTCCTCTGTTAACTTTCTCTAAAGTTTTTTCCCTCTTGATAGAGAGAGTTGTCGAAGCCCTTCCAGTAAACTAGAAAGACAGAGACGAACCGAGAAGCCTCAGGACTAATTAGGGCTCTCTGCTAAAGAGGCAGAGCGAGAGGATGATAGAGAAGAGGAGGGGGGGGGGGGGKGGAATGGTAATTGTTTTCGTCAGAGACAGTGGGGAGCTATCAGGGCAATAAAGTTAATTAGCAGAACAAACAAGAAGAGAGAGAGGGATGAAGAGGGGGGAAAAAGGACAGAGAGGTGGGTTTGATGATGATGAACGATGGCAGATCTGACACAGAAAGAAAACAGTGAAATCATTTACTCTTATTTTCTCTCTGCTGTGGAGAAAAACGCACAATACCCACTTTATGACTCTGCTGGACGGAACCATAACTCCTCCTCCTCACTTATGGAGCACATTTGGCCTCCGTATGACGGCTGCTGTCTGTTGTGATCGGCTATTGTTGCCAAATTTGTCTTTTCTGCTCATTTATAATCAAAGCTGCAAGCATAAACATACGATTACTGCACATAAACATGTGGTTGTTTAGTGAAGATTTCTGCCAAAATCCTAATATACAGTAAGTATGCAAGTGTTCTGATGCATCTCAGTAATCCAGGTAAAAAATCAAAAAGAAAAAATTGTATAGGTCYTCTGGACGGGTTCTTCTCTAATGAAACGTTTCGTCTCTCCTCCAAGAGACTTCTTCAGTCTGAGAGTTTCAGGCAAAATTCAGGCTTTTAAGCCCTGCCTCCATGTGACTGATACTCACATCACATGGCTATCGTTGACACCTAATTAACACCTATTGTTAACAGGGGGTGGAGTGATACTGGCAATAGCCGYACTGTAGGAGGGGGGACAACTGAAAACGGAGGCCTCCACCTCTGTTTAATGATGGACGGTCTTTCTCCACAAAAATGGCTTCTTTTACTCCTCTCTCAAACCAACGTTCCTCTCTATCAAGAATGAGAACATCCTAATCTCTGAAAGAGTRACCGCTGGCCTGTARATGAGTGAAAACTGCAGAGTTCTGGCCATTAGATGTAGCTCGTCTGTGTTGGGACATTCTTTTGAACAGTGGCTGCTTTGTTTCCCCGATGTATAACTGGTCGCAGTCCTCCTGGCACTTAACAGCATATACAACATTGCTCTGTTTGTGCCGGGGCACCGGATCTTTGGGGTGAACCAGCCTTTGCCGTAATGTGTTTTGGGGTCTGAAAGCCACTGGGACATCATGTTTAGAAAATAAACGTCTCAGTTTCTCCGAAGTGCAAGTGTTTTTTACAGCAACCAGCTAAAGTATAGCTGGTTCTCAAGTGATGTAATGACCTGCAGATCACATGATCAAATTGCCATATTCGTGGGCACGATTGCAGAAGAGATGATAGTCTACAGCACAGAAATGTATACATTGTCTATGGTTTCTACAGTCTAGAGTGTTTACGCAGTAGTACATTTTTATTATGATTTGTTTTGGCAGTCATGGAGCAAGTTTGCATTAGAGTTGTTTGCAAAACTGTGCTGATTTTGTGACAGCAAAACGCTCCAGTTGAGGTAAAAACACCAAGGAGAAGTAACGGGAGAACTGTCGGAAAATGACATGATTTGTGACTGGAGACAATCGACCCGCAAAGATTTCCCCCTCTCCCGGGATTCCAGAGCATGTTCACACCACTTCTGCCACGGTAAGTGACCGCACGCATARTACAGTAATTAAGAAAAAAGAAGGTTGCGCACTGTGCAGTGTACCCATGAAGCATCAGAATATAAACACAAAAAGTTCAGTACTGTGCMGTATGTACCCACTTGGAGTATGTAAGATAATAGATAATAGTTAACTATATCAGAGAAAGTCACAGAGGGCCATGTCAACACATCTCTGCAGACTTCAGCAGCTCGTAAGGATTGTTGCTTTCAGTACAGCTAAATACCTTAATTAGATTTATGATCCTTGGGTGTCCTGACAAACACTTTTTCAAATACAATATATTGTGATCCTGGTAATGCTCATCTGCGTCATTCACTAGACGTTTTGTGGTTTTTCTCCCCTGCTTTTGTGGTTCTCCCATACTGGTTTTCTCGCTACAAGCTAAATGCTAGCCCACGAACATGGTGCGGACGATAAAAATGTCCCAGATGAGGACGTCAGTGAGAACCATTTATAGTTTCTCAACACTTGGTGGGAGTGGAGAGAGTAATGTGCACAACAGAGCAACACAGTCAGTTTTGGAACTTCACATATTTCAATTTTTTTTACTAGCCTGGCCCTTGCCTTCCTACACTGTTACGCTCAATTGTAGTTGCCTTCTCTGCTCCGTCTGGGATTTCTTTCATAGACAAGAATTTCTTGGGTAGGATTTCAACTGGGCCAATCAGTGAACAGAAGGAGGAGTTGTGAGTGACGACACTGATTTTCTGCTCTGTTTTAGTCTGCCTGTAGTTTAGCAATGGCAGCGTGTTGACAAGTCTTCTAAATTAAATCAAATTTGTCTCACAAAGCCTGCAGCACTCATTTACAGCCATCTCGTTCAGCTGGGGATAGCTCAGCACTTCTCTCTGCCCAGTAGCGAGCATTTTACAGGGGGTACGTGGAAAAATGTCCCAGGTGTGTAAAAAAAAAAAAATAGGACCTGACCCAAAATGGAATCCTGTATAAAATGTGGAATCTCACAAAATATGCTCATTTGGGTATTTGATGTATTTTGGGCATTGTTGTTTTCTGCACCTGTTTTATTAATTTAATTACTTATTCACTTTCAAGGCAACATTTACCGTCATGTTCAATTTGAGTTGTAAAGAATTAAATGTTCTAGGGAGTTAAATAATTTTCATTTAATAATCAGTTGTAGCGTTGTTCTTTAGTTCAATGCACTCTAAAATGAAATGTTGGATTTACTTAACCATGTTATGTTACCTGGTTCCACTTAACTGAGTTGAGTAAATTCAAAGCAACATACTCATGTTCTTTGGCAAAAAAAACTGGTATATTGCTTTGAATTTACTCAACTCAGTTAAGTGGAACCAGGTAACATAACATGGTTAAGTAAATCCAACATTTCATTTTTTACAGTGTGGTTCCCAAACTTTTTGTCTTCTGACCCACAAAATATCCATGGCAAAAACTTGTGACCCCAAATATTACTGGTCTGAGTACACGAACTTCATTAATAACCCTAAAAACACAGGCTTTTTGACAATCAAAACAGCTTGTACACAAATATAAATACTTATTTATACTTTTTGTGTTTTTATAATAATTATAGGGAAAATATTACATCAGCAATTATTTTACTACCCTTTAAATTGATTTCTGGAGATTATCCAAGGTGCTTCATGACCCATAATTGGGTCCCAAGCCCAACTTTGGGAATCAAAGTGCAGTGGTTCCCAAATTTTTTACCTTTTGACCCACAAAATGGTACAAAACAGTAGCAGAGACCTGTGCCCCCAACTATTTTTGGATGGTAAACACTTGTATCAGGTCAACAAAACAAGGGCATGGTAACAATATTTTTATACTACATTTATCCATTTTAAAAATACTAACCTCACTCATTTATAACAACTAAGGCAAAAATGTAATTAATTCAGGAAATCTTTTCAGGACCCCACCTTGATGTTTCGGGACCCCACTTTGGGTCCTGACCCCAACTTTGGGAAACACTGCTTTAGATCATTAAGACACAGATGACACTTGGCTGATGGCCGGCTGAGGGAGTTTATTGGAGTTACACGGTTCTCAGTCAAACAATGGACAAACCGAGAATGAGAGAGAACGTCGAAATCAGGCTCTGGTGTCTTTTATACATTCTCTGCACGTCATCAGATCAAACCAAGCCCAGACTTTGGAAGACTTTTCACATACTCACACATTGGAGACCTTTATCAACTATTTCCTGGAAGTCATATCCACCACCCATTTCCCAATAATCGGTACACCCCTGTTCTTCCTTTGCCGTAAACCAGTCTGGAGTCCCATACACACTAATGATGGCGAGCTTTGGAACTCATGTTTTTACCACTGTCCAGCCAACTTTCTGTTCTTTCCCAATCTTCCTGGACCAAATATGGCAAGCTGTTTATAACAGAAATAATCTGGCTTACACATCTAGTCTGAATGAAACTGCCACTTCARTCCTCCCTGTTAGAGATTATTCTCTAATTAATGCTAACTATGGGCAGCTGTGGTGGAGCGGTAAGGTGAGTCGTCCTGGAACCGGAAGGTCTCTGGTTCGATCTCCCCTGTCCAGCCGCTTCAGTCATTGTGTCCTTGGGCAAGACACTTCACCCGCCTTGCCTACTGATCGTGGTCAGAGGGTCCGGTGGCGCCAGTGTATGGCAGCCCCACCTCTGTCAGTGYGCCCCAGGGCAGCTGTGGCTACAGTGTAGTTTGCCATCATCAGTGTGTGAATGTGAGTGTGAGTGGGTGAATGTCTGTAAGTGTAAAGGGCTTTGGGGTCCGGAGGGACTTGATAAAGTACTCTATAAGTTCAGACCATTTACCATGTTATTTTTTAAAGTAATGCATGCATAATAATTGTGGTTATAAGTGAGGCTAACACAAGATATAAAGATAACAATAAATAAAAATGTTGAGTGGATGTTGTGGAAATATATTATATAATCCTGCCTAACTGCTAAGTTCACATTACCTTGACATATTCTGTTCTGTATCTCTCTGATATCTGCCACATTTGTATAATCTGTTTTCATGATTCTTAAAGACGCCATTTGATGTCTACGGACCTTGGAGAATCATCATTATGTTTGACAGCGGGGGTACTAATGGTATGACAAAATGGCTCAGGGGTACACAAGTCTAAAATGGTTGGGAACCGCTGGTTTACAGCACACACAATTTCCAGTTAGCTTCTTAGCTTAGCTTCCTTCACAGTCGAGCTGGCGCACTCCATATGTCACGACCAAACATTAGCGATTGGGTAAATCGGATCCAATCATTTTAAACTTGAACAGAGTCCACGCCTACAGCAAGAAATCATTTCTCAAGAGTCCAGATCCTCTGTACGAAGARCAAGGGTCTGGTTTTTACCAGGCTAGTTTTCTACTAACAASAAAAAAAAATCCTATCGCTTGTATTTAAAACTCAGGATTCTTTCTATTAAATTGTAAAACTTAAATTAGGTCATATTTTTATTTTTTACATTATTGTTGGGTTCATAACTAAACATAGGAATAATAAATGTACTAATTTAAGATGTTAGCAAAAAAAAAAAGAACTTTTAAAGTCAAACAAAGCATTCAGGGGGAAAAAGTGCCTCTACAATTAAAGCTGCACCGTGTTCACCTTCAGACCTAATTTCAGTCTGAATTAATTTTAATATTAGAACACAGAAGATCCGGCGAGCACCTGCACTTTGTGCTCACTGCGCCGCATAATTTTAAACAGGTGAACCAATCAAAGCTGTTCATTGTGGAATCATGTGGATTTCAATGTCTCTCCCCATGGCAACCAAACAGTATCTGACAGGTTGTCACTACGGCGACACAGTGACAGGCCAGGTAATGGAGCCCGTGTCGCTGACATCACACACACACGCACGCACACACACGAGAAACACTTCATTATGGGACAGCTTTGTGTGTGAGTGTGTGTGAGACAGAGAGAGTAAAAGAAAACACAGCTCTCTACAGTGCAAGCATGCTTCCTCTGTCATGTCTCATTTCCAAGATGCTGTAATTCTGTAATTGTACAAGGCATACGGGGTGTGTGTGTGTGTGTGTGTGTGTGTGTGTGTGTGTGTGTGTGTGTGTGTGTGTGTGTGTG
>NW_013953050.1:179676-182450 GCF_001266775.1 Austrofundulus limnaeus
TCTGAGAGACAACCCAAAAAAACATCACAAATCACAATGTATGATTTTTTTTAAATAATTTATTTGTGTGTGTTACTGCTGCAAATAAGTATTTGAACACCTACCAATCAGCAAAAATTCTGGCCCTCAAAGACCTGTTAGTCTGTCTCTAGGTCCATCTCCAGAGAAGGGGTTATCTGCGGAATCAAAGTGGGCGTGTCACAAGAGTGGGCGTGTCTAAAGCATAAACACTGTGGGCTACGAGGCCTACATGACGGTATCCTTAGACCCTGCTCCATCTCTTTACAGCCTGACACTGACCCCAACACTAAGGTAAACCAGGACATAATCATTAAAATAAAAGGCCTGTAAGATGTATTTGTATTTCGTGAATTATATTCTTACATTTGGCTGCAGCCTTCAGAGAGATTTTAATTTTGTGGAAAAGGTTTGTCCAGCCTCGATATACTGTATATAAACTGAAGCAGCTGGACTAACGCATCCTAAATTTAACATAAATTATTTTAWTACAACATAGTAATTTCTGCATTTTTTGGGGGAGGTCACCTCCTAATAAATGTCATTACGGAAAATCTAACTGCTCATTTTAAATCAATACTTAAGAAGAGTACAAAAACTATCAGATACTTTAAGACTTTTACTCAAGTAATGTTCCTAAAGGAGACTTCTTAATTTTTTGGGAAGATACTTGTACTTTTACTCAAGTATCACTGCGTGGTACTTTATACTACACTGGAAGTCAATAATTATAAAAACAGCCAGAATATAAAATATGATTTGATTGACAGATGGTACTTCACGTGGCTTCTGTGCTACAAGGCCCTCCGGTGCCTCTCCGGACCAACATTGTGAACCACAACAACCTCGAAATACACTTTCTTATCAGGGATGGGTTTTTTTTGGATTCCCAGTCACAGATGAAAAGCCTTTCGTTTTTGTTAGTGTATTTCAGAGAAAATGTATGTTTAATATATATTGTCAGTTTGGGTTTGTTTGGTTTCGGTTGCCAGGATGTCTGGTCTGGGTGTGTTTGATTCGGTTGTCAGGCAATGCCTTTAGACTGATGTGCTGTTAGAGACCATCACCTGGGACATGTGATAGCTTATCAAAGTCTTAGCAGCCCTTCTGCTGCAGTGACACACACACACACACACACACACACACACACACACACACACACACACACACACACACACACACACACGGTCTTCACCTCCACTGCTAGATGAGCTAGTGCTTGGTGTGTGTAACCAATGTGTCTTTGTGTACCTATACGTGTGTGTGTGTGCGTGTGTGTGAATCTCCAGTCGTCAAGGGAGCCCTTGTTGGAAGGACAGCTTGACGTTTTCGCTTGGCATCATGGGATGTGGCTGTCACCTGACGATGCTGCCACAACGGAGATAACCTTCAGGGTGACAGCCAAAACAAAGACACACACACACACACACACACAAGAATGTATACAGGAAAACACAAACACACATATAGAAACATACGTGCATGACTGCACACAGCAGACTTCACCTGCTGAGCTAAATGCAGTGAAATTGATCTTAATTAGGACTAATCAATATGAGGATTAATAGTTTCACCTCAAATCATTTATTCGACCTCCAGCAAACTGAGAACAGAAAATATTTATAATTATTTGTATAAAGATGAGCTTTAAATACATAACTTTTCATCATATTACCTCGTTTATAACCTTTTTAACGCTCTTATGTTAATAGATATTCAAATTTTATTAAGTGTGAATGCCAGCAATCCTGTTTGCTGCCAGTCTGAATAATTAGAATGTTAATTGTATTTTTTTTTTTTTTTTACTAATACACGTATTAGATTGTCCCGGGGGCTAACAGCAGTTTTTCCAGAGGTYTAGGAAGCCTCGTTGTTGTCCTGCAGAGCTGCACTGTCATGCAGATGTCACCTAACGATTATCTCTTCTCTTCAGTGTGTTGCCTTTGTTTTATGTTCCACCTCGTGTGTGTGTGTGTGTGTGTGTGGCATGTGTGTACTTTTAAGTAGGTAAGTATCCCTCCCAGCATTTCCTGTCTTACGGGGCTCAGTCGGTGTTAGCTGCAGCTTTAGCACCTGCTGTCACTGCTACAGTCCTACTCACTTGTCCGGACACAATGCCTTTAGCTTGGAGATGAGGATTAGTGTTAGTAATGTGTGTTAAGAGCATTAGCTCAGGGCCTGGGTGTGTAAAAGATTGTTGGAAAGTAGCGGACAATAACCAGGAAGTGAAGTTAATTGATAAAAGTTGGTGGTGTTTTATGAAAAGCCTGAAATCCTTCAAATAAAACTCGTGTCTCTGAGAAGTTTTGGTAAAAGGTGATGTGTGAACTGACGGTTTAGGCGAAACGGTAGAGGAAAGTCAGCATTATTGGCTTAAAGTGCCTGTGATGTGAATATCCTTTAAAACAAAAAGTCAAAGAAAACATTTATATTTAAGAGAATTGGTATAATACACATGATTTTACACTTTTTGTTTACATAACTGSCATATWTTCTTTTTAATTTGACCAAGATAAAATGTAACAGGAAGTGACATCATGAGAGTATTATTTAGGAAAAGGGAACTCCCTGGAGTTTATTTATCGAAAGAATATTATTTGAAATCTTCTTCATCTCTCCTTGAAAGTGGCTCAAAATGTTCTAAAGAACATCAGATTTTTCTCTAGCAACTACTCTGTTCACACGAGGACAATACTCTCGTGACATCACTTCCTGTCGCTTCACATGCTAATAATTCATCAATTGTTCATCTCAGC
>NW_013953050.1:182742-184603 GCF_001266775.1 Austrofundulus limnaeus
GTCTCTACCATAGCAGAGACTGCTCTTCCTGGTGTCCACATCAACAAAACATCAAAATATTTTAAAATAATAAAACCAGTACAACTCAATATCTCAGCCCCCTAATAATAATAATAATAATAAAAATAATTGTGACTGTATAATAGCTGCTTTCTGAGCTACTGCCATTTTTATGTGACGTAAGGTTCGGCTACAGTGGCAGCCATCTTGGATCGCATGACCTTGCAAATGTCAGTGTTGCACTGAGAGGTGTGGTGTAGAAAGGAGAAGTCATACTCTTAAATGGCTTTACAGCGAACAGAGCTGGTTTATTGCTTTATCAGGCCTCACAGCAGAACTCAAATTGGCAGTCCTTCCATCCATGTCACTAGATCCAGCAGTCCACCTATATATACCCTCTTTAGATCCCGCCTTCAATACAACTCGGCCAATCACCTTAGCCTTTCAGAGCAGGAAAGAAAAACAAAGAGTTTGATATTCACATAAACAATGTAAACAACAATTATTAATCCATAATGAAATATAAAACATTATGCAAGTAAATGTACAATTCACAAGTCAGTTTACTCATTTAATTACTGAATCTTACTCTTCACCAGTCATACTCCAGCTCTAATCAGCTCACTTCCTATAAAGGAACTGGGTTTGAGGCGGGCCTCCTCTTTAGCTGAAACAAGATGGCTGCCACAGAAGACACACCCATGGTAACAAACATTTCATCTGTACATTGACACATTCACAATTACACACCACATTCTGAAACTAAAACCAAAAGGTTAGAGAAGAACTTGGTGCTTCTTAACAGTCACCAAGGCTTGGACGTTCAGTAGTGCCCAACTGTTCTGCATGTAACTCAACAGTTTGTTGCTAGCTTACCAAAGAGTGAGGGAGTTCGTTGATGCTACCAACCTTTCTTAAGGCTCTGTCACACTATAASGTTTTAGACAACTTATGAAAGTTTTAATGACCTCCATACTGAAGATGGAAATAAATTAATTAACTGGAAGCCTCTTTTACATACCGTTACACTAACAAATTATCAAATATATAACCTTTATTAGTAATTTAAACATAAAAAAATCACAAGTTTGCATAAGTTGTCTAAAACGTTACAGTGTGACAGGCAGAGTTGTAAAGTAACGTGAGTACAAATACATTGTTACTGTACTTAAGAAGAAATTTTGGCAATCTGTACTTTACTTGAGTAATTATTTTTCAGCATACTTTTTACTTCAAATCCTTACATTTTGACACAATTATCTGTACTTTCTACTCATTACATTTTAAAAAAAAGGTAAGAAGCAGAAATTTGTTACTTTTATTTCATGGATTGTTGTTTAAAGAAATATCGTGAATTATGGTTGGATGATAAAGTATTTATATACACTTCTCAAAAAATAAAGGGAACACTACTGCACAAAAAAATAAAGGGAACACTTAAACAACGCACGCTAAGTCCAAGTAAATCAAACTTTTGTGAAGCACATTCAACTCTGTACAGAACAAAGTACTCAATGTGAATATTTCATTGATTAAGATCGGGAGTTAGTGTGCGTTGTTTAAGTGTTCCCTTTATTTTTTTGAGCAGTGTATATATAAAGCAAGCTGAAAAAGGTAGACCAGTGCATCCCAAAATTTTTAAAATTAACATTTTTATGTGAAATTATAGTAGTTTTGGCCTTTAGGGTATCACCTCCCAATAAATGCCATTTTGGAAAATCTAGCTACTCATTATTACTCAATACTTTTACTTTTAATACTTAAGTACATTTTATGTCAGAAATTTACTTTTAGTACTTAAAGGGGCAAAATTGTGTAAAATTAACTTTTGTGAGTTTTATATCATGTTATAATGTTATAC
>NW_013953050.1:185082-187105 GCF_001266775.1 Austrofundulus limnaeus
TTTAAACATAAAAACAACATTTTAATAACAGCTAAAGGTGACATAGATACTTTATTATGGTACAGTATTTAAATATATGCCTGAGAAACACAGAATATAGCCCCTTTAAGTACAAAATATATTAGATACTTTAAGACTTTTACTGTTACTAGTAATATTCTTAGAGGAGACTATTTTGCCAAAGTCATTTTATGGTAAGATACTTGTACCTTTACTCAAGTATCACTTTGAGGTACTTCATACAACACTGGTGACAGGGCCTTCAGATGGTTGTTGAGACGTCGAGCAGCTAAAGCCTTTCATCAGCCTACATCCCCAGACTTCTCTGTGATTCTGGTTTGAATTTTACTGGACAAATCTTTGGTCCATTGCAGCATATATTGCAAGTGAATTATTGTCCAGCCCTAACTTAACAGTTTATATTGATGTCAGTTGTAACACAAGAAACAAGGGTTTCAGCTTCGGGTTTCACCCTGCAACCTGACATCAGCTGGAAGGATTCGCCACCCGGTCTGATTGAGGTTCTTATAAAACGTCTGAATGAGGTTCAGTGAGAAGTGAAGACTTTACAGCGTCAAAGTGTTTAAAGGTTGAATCATCGTATCGCCCTCTCACTGATTAGCATTCATCTTTCTTTGATAAGAAATATTATGATTACTGGTTGGTCTGGAGTGCTTTGGTTTGACTGGCAGAAAAACCCTCGGGGCTCTCAGCGGGTGCCAGCAGCACGCCAGGTAATGATGCCTATTTCAGTTTTCTCTGCTCGCTCACTGGCAGCCTCACACTGAGACAGATTATCTCCTTTTCTCTCCTCCTCTCCTCCCGTGTCGCCTTGTTTGGGAAGAAGGCCAATAGGAAGTGGGCCGAACACCTCCTGTCGGGTATCAGCGGTGCGCCACTCACAGTCACCCCTAGGATCCTTAAACGTGGATGAGCAAGTACACGCATTTATGTAAACACACCTGCAGAAAGTCACACGTTCCTCACAACAGCGAGAGGAAAACAGAGATGGGGACGACGAAGAGCAAACCGAATATATGAGAAGCAGATGAGAGGAGAGCCTTATGTTTAAAGAAGAAGTTATAAACTAGAAGCACTTGGAGAGTGCAAACCTCCACCATGACAGGGTTCATGCTGGGTATTAAAAAGTCAAAAAAAGTCTAAAATTTGGAAATCAAAATTTTAGGCACAAAAAAGTCTTAAAAACACCCAGATTTTCATCCAAGGTCTTAAATTTAATTCTGTCAAGTCTTAAYTTTTTCTACTTTTGATCATTCCTGAGAACCGTTGACTGCATAAGTGAAGTTAAGTCGTAATCAGAGGTTGACACGATCTGTCTTCATGAAGTGCTAAGTTTGCTACTGGTCATGATTAAACTACAAATCCCATGACAACTGCAGGCCAAAATGGCTCAGTTTACGTCCATGTTTTTGACCTCTTTGCCGCTACAACCCCCCACATACAGCAGCTTATTTATCTGCTCAAAAAACAGAAGTTCAGTCTAGGTTTGGGCAATATTGGCAAAAAAAWTAATCACGATTAATTGTGGTATTTGGTCGATAACGATTAATTTGACGATTMATCCCGTGGACACCCTTATGTCTTAGTCACATGACCAATTTATAGGGAAAGATTGGTTCTTTATAAAAATCTGTTCCAAACTGTGTCAARATTACAGATTCCAGTCTATGCATCAATTTTTAAATTGTGTTGATAGATAAAAAAATTACAGAACGTTTTTTAATGTTTGTCATAGTTGAAGCAGAAAGGAGCTCTGAGCAGGCTGATTAGAGAAATCGCCAGTCAGTCTGTCTGGTGGTATTAATCGTATTAATCGTCAAGTGCCAAAAAATAATCGATTAATGTTTTTCTGGCGATTAATTGCACGCGATACGATTATGCCCAACCCTAGTTCAGTCATGTCCGCTGCTTGTTGTTTAAACATGGGAAAGTGTATTTTCAATGAGGCTTGGCTTGATATCAGTGATTTTTTTCACTCAATTGAAAGCAGTTCACAGCAGTC
>NW_013953050.1:187603-189676 GCF_001266775.1 Austrofundulus limnaeus
CTACTGGGACATCATGTTTAGAAAATAAACATCTCAGTTTCTCTGACACACCCGCAACATACGGAATAACCACTGGTTTGGTTTTAACATTATTTTATAAAGTTTGAAGTTTGTGCTGTCCAATCCAGCTCACTGTTTTTCACAGAAGCCCTGTGAAAGCATCGCAGCTTTGCCGATCTCAGAGTGTTAAAAGAAAAAATTCCTTTATCCACATCGTGATCCGGATCATCACCAAAATGTAAAGGTGTGTTCCTTGGCCCAGTACCCACATGTGGTAAAAATGTCATGACAATCTGTCCCCAAGTTTTTGAGTAATGTTGTCCACAGACAGTTCGACAGACCAACAGACAGACATACATACGCGACCGAAAACATTAGCTCAGTCGGTCCATCCCCCCCACCGCCCACCCCCAAACTGTAGACATTTAAAAACTGAGAAATGTATCTGAAATGCCAGAGTGGGGTGCAACAAAAGACTTTGAAATCTAGTCGAACTCATTACCTCAGTACAGGAGAGGAAAATCCCCAACAAAAGGATCACACAGTGAGCCTCTGTAATTGAAAAGGGTTGTCATAGAAACTCCTGGCAAGAAAAAGCATCTAAAAGTGTCTGTTGACACAGCAAACAAAACTAAATTGAAGATGAAACTGATACATTTGTTTAAAGACACATTTATCCCCCTATCAGGAAACAAAACAGCTGAAGAAATACAATCTAAAATCTAAAAAAATCCCTTATTCAGCATGTTCTAATCCCTATAGATTCAAACAGGCAGCTCGAGTAAAGTCGTCGTATGAAAACGCGRCTCTGGTGCGTCTGCAGGAGCAGGAGATGGCAGCAGACCAGGGTTCCTGTGCTCCCTGCTGAACACGTCTCAGTTTGTGTAAAAGACACAAGACTAATCACGCTCATTGTAGACCATTTCCATGGTAACTCTCCACCGAGCGATAATTTAGCCTCGCTAGCTAACAACACAGGGCGAGTCATTATCTTAGCGCCAGGCTAGGGCCCCCCTATTTAAAGATTCACACCATGAATGAACAATTAGAGACCAGATTGCTGGTCTAAGTGGGGGGAGAGACGAGAGGAAGACAGGAGAGATGAGACAGGCCCCGTCATGTGGTCAGATCTCTGCTGGTCCATCCATACGTCCAAATCTTTTAGACATTATTAAAAATACCCTCAAGAATATTGCAGAAAATTCATYTTTTTWAAAAGAAAATTGAAAAGTACAATTMATCCAYGGGGAAAGGTAAAAACCAGGAGAYGTGTTAGTTCAGTACWATTTTCTTTTAGGTATTTWAGGTATTTCCCACTACCTGGCATGTATTTAAAGTGGTTTTTAGACAACCTGACAACTTCTTCTCCAATAAAAAATATATGTGCGTATTATGAAGGTAGAAAAGGGAATAAAGTTATTTACAAGTTTATTCTCTTGCAACTGGGTACAAGAAAGCACAACTTCCCAATGAGCGTTTGGATTTATCAATGGTATAAATGTATCAATATATAAAGGGGTGCAACAATACATGTATCCGTATCGAACTGTGCTTTAGGTTCTACACACACCTGTATGGAACAACACAGATTTTTAAAATTTACTTTATCAGCTTGTCTTCTGAAGATGCTCTGTGTTGAAGGATCAGTGGATCTGTGTTCGACTACTCCACCTAGGCTGCATTTTTGAGCGCAGATCCACTAAGAAACTTCCCACACAATACCCTTTGCGTTACCTCGCAATATTGTTTTGCGTTCCCAAGCAAAAGTTTGATTTGTATATGAACGGAATTAAATCAGACTTTTATTTTGAAATATCCGGTTACCAAAACAGGATGTGAAAGTTCGTGAAATTGACATTGATGTTGCGTGGCTGCACTGTGTTCAAATATTGGCGTATGACATACTTCCATGCGCGGCTGTGTGATATGTTCATTCTGAAGCTGAATTAAAGCCGTAGGCTAACTCGCTAATGGAGAACATGTGAGTTTATTAATAAAGCAGCAGGCACAACAGTGTTTAACGACTTTTTTGCGAGGGAACGCAAAAGGTATTGCGAGAGAACGCAATACTTT
>NW_013953050.1:190574-193285 GCF_001266775.1 Austrofundulus limnaeus
TGTGTGTGTGTGTGTGTGTGTGTGTGTGTGTGTGTGTGCATGTGTGTCTTCTCTCACTGTCAGGCCTTTTGTGTGTCTCCTGCTAAAGAAGCTGTCAAGATGTACTGTTGAAGGGCTCACAGGAGGGACAAAAAGCATACTTTGTTTTGTTTTGTTTGCCTGCCGTCGTGTTCGGCTGAATGTGTGAGTGGAGTGGGAGAGCGAGAGTGAAAGGTAACGAGAGGCGGCAGAGAGTGGAGCGTGGAGGGACGGGGGATAACGTGTAATTTACTGTTTGCCTCACTCCACTGTACATTGTTTTAGTTGTGCGAAAGCTGCTCTTTGTTGGGCTGAGGAGATAGCCATCAATCACCTGTCAGTGGGTCCGAAGGGAAGAACGAGAGAAAAGGGGGGGGGGGGCTTTGTTTCCTCCCTCCTTGTCCTCCTCTTCTTTTCCTCCTCTTCTCTGCTACCTAACAGACTTAGGGGCTCAGGAAAAGCCTGGCAGCTGGATCCGGATTGGGATCTGGAGTCCAGGTGGAGAGCAGGAAGGTAATCAGGACAAAGCCATGAGAGGGGGAAAAAAACACTCTTGTCTTTATAATTATCTGTCTTCATTTGCAAAAGTCTTCTGCGTCTTTGTTTTTATGTTGTTGTTGATGTCAAAAAGCTTTTTAATAGAAGCATCTAATTGTAATATGACACCTCTGGAAAAGCCGGTGCCACTCACAGTGGTTGGCCGCTGTCACCAGACGACAAACCCTTCATTATGCTAGCTAATGTTAGTGCTAAGATAAGCTAACAGACCCATTAGTGCCAGTTCATTTAGCTCGTTAGCCAAAGCCTCGGGGCTGATGACATTCATTATATATCATTAGTGCACAATTAACATGTCTCGCTCTGACACCGCTGCTCCCAATGTTACACGACACTTTTAATCATGTTTTATGAAATGGTTCTGCCGCCGTGACATGATTTATGAGTTTTTACATGACGTGGCGTTCATCACGTTAACCAGCTGSAACCACGAGTGGAGACGCAGACTTGCTCCGTGTGCAAGGTCTAAATCCTGCACTGTCCTTGTGTGAGTTACTTTAAACTATTTTATTTTGTTTGCCCCCTTCTTTTCTTGCTATTTCAGAAATGAAATTCACGTTTTGTACAACATGAGGTACATGAAGTCCAGTTTTATGGAGCCATGAAGTTTTTCATCTTCCAAACATGACGTGGAACGTAATTATTTGGAAAAGCTTCAATTAAANCAGCAGGCACAACAGTGTTTAACGACTTTTTTGCGAGGGAACGCAAAAGGTATTGCGAGAGAACGCAATACTTTTGCGTGGGAATGCAAAAAGAAAAAAAAAACACCCCATGTCCCCTCACGGGCTCAGTACTATCTTACTTCCTACATTAGAATTATTAAATATTATAAGCTCCAATAAAATTATATGAACCTAATTTATGGATTTGGCGTTAATTTCTTGAAATATTTTTAGCAAATTACCCTTGGCAGTTACAAATATATAACTTACGTATACAATATCGGATGCATGCTAAAAATTAGATTGACTTATCCTTTTAGAGAAAAAAAATACATCWATTATTGTAAACTTAGTCCAGTGAAGTGTGTAATTTAAAACTGAAACACATTACTAGCTGACCTCTTTGAGGTTCAGACATCCTGTTTTTACAAAAATCTCTCAGAAAGAAAGTGCAAATGACCTTTGTTAAGTTACTGCCTTCAGAGGACTTGTTGCTGGGATTAGAGAAAAGCTGCGGAGCAAGGCTCTGAATACACACTTCACCCACAATATTCTTTTTACAGTTCACACCTTTGCCACACACGCAGACACACACTCGCACATACACAAAATCCTCCCAAACAGCAGCGCAACAACTCCTTCAAGGTCAGTGCCTTATTCAAATTGAACTATTGTGTGTGTGTGTGTGTGTTTGTACACGGTTGTAGATCTCACCACGGAGTTATGGCCTCCAACAGGCAGGTCCATCTGTCACCGTGGCGACAGTACCTGGTGACTGTGGAGACTGACAGTCTGTCTCCAAGCAACAGTTGTTGTGGAGAGAGCAGCTCTCTGTTGTACAGTGAATAAGCACTGAGCTCGTATCAGCCGCGTACATCGGCAGCCTCCGTGTCACAGCCCTATGGAGTGCAGCTTTATTTGGCTTCTTCTGCGCATGCGAACGTAGAAATTTCACGACGGCGGAGCGCACGAGTGTAACTAAGTGCGGCGGCCCGYGTTAGAACAGCTGAGCCATTGATCTATATTACTGGACATCACGTGACTTATCGTGCGCCACACAGGCGCCATTGTTATGCATTGAGTTTTGACTCGGGAACATCCATGAATGGTGGTAAAAAGGGGATGCAGCAGACAGTCATGCAAGGAATATCAAAAAGGGATGCAATATTTTGCCATAAATTGTCAACACTACAACAACAAGATCACAGATCAAGGTTATCACATTTTACAAGTCATTAAAATATTTATATTTTTTTAAATGCCGGAGATGTGGAAAGTAGGCCAGTTATGCTAGCTTGATTTTGACAACCTTATGTCGGGTAAACCAATGAAAAGACAAATTTGCTGTTCAAGCAAATTATTATATTTTTTATTAATATTGATATTATGTTAGGATAACATTGTGAGAGGTAAATATAATGGACAACAGTAAAATTACCTTTACTACTACTAGGCTGAACTGTGTAGATA
>NW_013953050.1:194146-201888 GCF_001266775.1 Austrofundulus limnaeus
CCCTTCTCCGAAGCTTATTAACAAAAAAATAATAGTAAATTCTTCTTTTTCCTTACTCTAAGTTACAATTTCATTAAGATTAAAACACTATGTTTACCTAGAATTTTATATAATACCAGAACATGTTCATAAACGTAAATGTAAAGGAGTGCCTTTAAAGGATTGCTGCAAGTTGTTGCACTTTGAATGTTTTTGCCTTTCCAAATATTTTTTGATTGTTTCAAATCGATACAATTTTTTTGCAATAAGTCTGTAATTATATCTTAGTGTTCCCATTCTTTCAATAGTTACACCTAAAACTTGCTTCAGTGAGACATTTAGTGCCGAAGTTGTAAGCCTTTGAATATAGAAGACAACCTTGGGTTCATATATTTAAACTAATCCAATAAAAAGTCTCGACAAGACTAGTTAATCCAGATGAACTTGGGGTTGGGGGGGGGGGGGATGAGAGGATGGGCAGCGGAGGAGAGAAAAGCACTGTGGTCAGATTGGGATGCGGTCCATGGGAGAGGGAGATTTTCGCTGCCCGAGGGGAAGGCAGGCCTGACTGGGCAGCAACACAGACGCTTAGTGCCGCCTGGCTTCCTCCTAAAGACTCGGCCTCATTCTTCCCTCCAAGCATCTCGCTCCTGTGTCTCCTCTTTCTCCTCCGCCACCGCTCTCTCCATCACTTCCCTCTCTCCTCCTTTTGTCCCCTTTCCTCCTTCACCCTCCAGTTCCTCCTGCTCGGTCTCTTTTTCCTGCCCCATTCCTCCATTCCTTTCACTTCCTAAGTCCCCCCGCCCCTTCCCCCCTCAGTGTCTTGGCCATTACAGACACTCAGGCGGGCTGAAAGGCGGGGGGGGGGTATGTGGATGTGATGTTAGGGTGGGAAGATTGAGGGGGCACAAAAGGCCTGAGATGCATGGGTCCGACGAAAGTGGCTGGCTTTGAAAAGAAGCCGAACGGATTCTTAATGCAGCGAGTGGACAGACAGACAGACGGCAGGCTCAGCTCTTTATCCTCGTCCTTTAGCTGATGCCTGCTTTGGCCCCTCAAAAAAAGCACATCATTTGGCCTTTCCTCTACACCTGATGTTTTATCAAACACATTAAGATGCGATGGAGGGATAGTTGGAGGGAAAGAGACCAATAAAGCTTAAGGCCAAACATTTGGGAGGCTGAAAACTTTGTTTCTGTCCATGCGAGGAGAGGAGTGCGTACATTTCTTTCAGAGGTTGTCTCTGTTTTTAGTGCACATTAAGACTTTACACTTCAGCACTGTGGTGCAGCAGKTTTTTTTGGTTTAAAAGAGAAGATATTGATTGTGAAGCTGGCCGCAGCACAATAACTGAGCAAAAGTGTTGCTTGCAGAGTTTTTTTTAACTGCTTTTGAGTCTGCAGCTCAGCCAATAAAAGACTTTCTAACTCTAAGCCTAGCTGTAACTGTGACGTTTTGTATTGGAGAACTCCAGTTTTTTGTTTTCTTACAGTTGATAAATCATTAAAAWACAACTTTGCAAATCCGTTTTTGTTCATGACTCTAATCTTTTTGAGACAACCCAAAATGCAGAAAACACTTTTCATCAAAAGCTTCATAGCAAACATTTGAACTGAATGGATTTAAAGCTTCCATCTTTTATCAGCCTAATTCTCAAACCAATTATGAAAGCAGAATTTATTCCGTTGCATGGGAGGGTCCACAGATCAAATTTTCTGCCCATGTTTATTTACTTCTGTTAGTGTGTGGATATTATGGATTTGGTCTGTGTTTCTCTGGTTTGTGATTCTATCAGATGGACTTTGATCAAATGTAACTAGYTCTGAATTAAATTAAATTAGCACACTGTTGGTTAACCAACATCACAACAACAGCAGCTCAGATGTTTCAAATGTTTCCCTGTTCTTCATCAGGTCTTCAAGTTCTGCAGAAAACTGTTTATTACTCATTTAATCAAATAATTTGTGCTGAAGCAGAGATACAATTAAAATGCACAGGACAGTGGCCTTGGAGGACCAGGATTGGAGGATGGATGGATGCATGATGGATGGATGCATGGATCAATGGACAGATAGATGAATCAATGGATGGATGGATGGATGGATGGATGGATGGATGGATGGATGGATGGATGATCAATGGACAGATGGATGGATGGATGGATGATCAATGGACAGATGGATGGATGGATGATGGATGGATCCATCGATGGATGGATGGATGGATGGATGGATGCATGGATGGATGCATGGATCAATGGACAGATGGATGGATGGATCCATCGATGGATGGATGGATGGATGGATGCATGATGGATGGATGTATGGATCAATGGACAGATAGATGAATAGATGGACAGATGGATGATGGATGGATCCATTGATGGGTGGATGGATGGATGGATGGATGGATGGATAAATGGATGCATGGATGGATGGATGGGTGGATGCATCAATCAATGATTGGATGGATGGGTGGATGGGTGGATGGATGCATCAATCAATGGATGGGTGGATGGGTGGATGGATGCATCAATCAATGGACAGATGGATGGATGGATGCATGGATGAATGGATGGGTAAATGGATGCATGGATGGATGCATGGATAAATGATGCATGGATGGATGGATGGATGGATGCATGGATCAATGGACAGATGGATGAATAGATTGACAGATGGTTGATGGATGGATCCATCGATGGATGGATGGATAAATGGATGCATGGATGGATGGATGAGTGGATGCATCAATCAATGGATGGATGGATGGATGGATGGATGGATGGATGGATGGATGGATGGACCATTGTATGTACATACGTACGTATGAGGTCAGAGCGGTCCCAACGTACCTCTGAGCAGACTAAATCACTCTGAACATGGCACATATGGCAGGAATGTTTCCTAAAATTATCTTTAGAGCATCACAAGAATTGGAGAATCGTTAAAATTATCAGAAGGACAAAATCAGGTGAAATATTGGCACAAATATTTTGCTGTGTGAACCCGGCATAACAAACGCATATCTAGGCTACCAAACAAAAAGTTTACAATAGATCAGCAGAATTTGGGTTTATTGCACAATGATTGATTTCTAAAGGCTTAAACTGATCTGTTTAATATGTCTGACAAATGGTCAAGCACATGCCAACACATGGATGCAGGTATGTACATGTATGCATCACAACCATGGTCAGTGTGAGCATGTGCCAACAAGTCGCACACAAAGGCCACACAAATCCGACTGGTCCAGACGAGTCCTTCCAGTGAAGCAAAACACTCCCACACACACACAATCCATTAGCCAAGTGACATGCAGGCCAACTTCCTATTTAACACACACACACACATAAAGCGTGACCACACAGCTTAGGCCCCCAGTAAGACCCACACAGGCTACGTAGCTGTCTGTGTAACTGTGTGTGTGTGCTCACAGCGGTCAGCATTGAGGCCTTTCCCTCTGGTTTGGGAGATCGGATGGAGGGATGGAGAGGAAGAGAGACAGAGAAAGAGGATTAGAGTGATATGGAGACAAAGACCGACAATAGTTAGTCACATTTAGTTTGAGAGGATTTTATGGAAAAGCTGATTTGGAGTCTGCCACCAGCAAACAACAGAAACGGAAATATGGGCTTTATTACTAAATCAGTTTGAGTATTAGCAGGAAGTTCAACAGTGCCCAAATATGGATGATACTTTTCAAATGTGTGCAAGTGTTCATAAAAACTCAGGTTTTGACATCAAACTTCAATGAGAACAAGATTAGATTGGGTACTGATGGTGTGTTTTGCTCTTCTGTTGGTTTTCTGTTTGTGAAATTGTTTTCTGCTTAACAGGGTTTATTCACTGACTTTCCCTAATAAGTGCAAATCAGTTTATTCAGTAGTTTCCCCATTTTATCAAACTTTGCACTGTGGTTTGGCTGCTATTGATGACGCCTCATAAAAACGTGTTTCTGGTTTAAATCTGAAGTTTGTATTTATTAATTTTTCTGTGCCTTGTTTTGCTTCGTGTCCTCTTGTGTGTGTGTCGGCTGCGTTCTTGTTCCCACACCCCACAAACACGATGCGTGACGCATGCATGTCAGCTAATTTTAGTCTCGAACGACTTTAGTTGAGTAGATTTTTATATAAAMGCATGAAGATACTTTCTTGTGCAGATCACCTCATTCAAATGCACAAACAAAAAATGCTAAATACGTCCTCATTTTGAGAGGGTTTGTACTGCACTGTGCTTTCTCCTGCACGTTCATTAATGTTTCCTGGATTTGTTTAAAACCAAGGCCTAAAAGCTTCMTAGTTTTTCTCAGCTCAGTGAAACGTATGTGTATGTTGCTGGCCTCCAACAGAACATAAAATAACATCTATAAACGTCGAAACAAAGTATCCCTGTCAGAATTCACGGTAATGAGACAATGCATGTAATTATCTTCTCTTGACTGTTTTTCAAAAAAAATGCTGTTGTTAGTTATTTTTATGTATTTGATGATCATAATAAAGTAAAATAAAAACAAGAAGTATCTCACTGGGCTGAAATTGTTAGAGACTAGAGTAGACTAGAGTTGGTGACTCATATTTCATTCAGTTATGTAAGATAATACACAAAACTTACGGTGACAGTCTCGTTGAATTCTGAGGGTTTTGTCACCGAGTGACCAGTGAGCCGTGTGGCTGTTTTGAGAGGCCGTTTTTTTGAAAACCATAAATTATTTTTGTTTGCACTGCTTTGAAAGCTGCAGCAAAAACAGGAGTGTTAAAATTTCAGTGTTAAACTTTTGGGTGTTCTTTTAACACTTTCTGGGTACACTCACACCCAGCGTTGGTGTAAATTCACAGTGTTGATTTCCTCAGTGTTGTCTCAACACTGGACAGTGTTGAGACAACACTGGACAGTGTTAAATAAGCCCCACCCACAGTTAAGTCTTAAACAACACTTAACAGTGTTGTTATATGACACCATGCAGTGTTGAAAGAAGGATTCTGAAAAGCCCCGCCCTCTTCCACCTCATGTCAGACAGACCAGTATTTACCCAGCATTCCTTGCTGAGAAATCTTATATAAATGATGTTTTTGCATGTTTATGACTATTAAAGACGTTCATGAGAGTAAAAATTAGTTCTGGTTTGTTTTCGTTCAATTTTAAGTTTATGTTATTGGCCAAAAATCGACACCATGAGTGAGAGGTACTTCCTGGTGTGTGAAGTGTGACTCCATTATACTTTCTACTAACTAATGAGTAGTGTTAACGCAACAGTACAAAGAGTTTGATATTAACTCTGAGTGTTAAATTTACACTCTCAGATTTATTGTGTACTGACACTTTGTGGTGCCTTTTAACACCATAATTTCCTTTATGGTACACTGGTGTTACTTTTAATATTTTATTTTAACACCGTGTAAATGTTAATATGACATCCATTATTGAATATTAAACACTGGTTGGTGTTAAAATAACAAAAAATCGGTGTTCAAATTTAACACTTTCACAAATGTTATTTTAACACTAGCGAGTGTGGACACATATAGACACTTTGTTGGTGTTGAAGTTAACACTGTGGGTGTTAAATTAACACTGATTTCATTGTCCACTTTTTCCATGAAAACGCCTCAATAATCCCAACACAATTCGACATATCTCTTATTTTAATGAGAAAACGAACACAGCTAAAAAGTAGGGATGCACCGCTACACTATGAAAACTTCAGCCGATTTCAACATTATTATTGCTGTTATGGCGAATAACCAAAATTTACTGATATTMCACAAACACACAAATTATTTATATTCACATACACACAAACACACTTGTGTCTTTTATCAATAGTTGGTTGGGCAATATTGTCAAAAAAATTAATCACAATTAATTGTGGTATTCAGCCGACAACGATTAATTTGACGATTAATCCCCCGGAGTCCCTGGACACCCTTAAATCCTGGTCACATGACCAATTTATAGGGAGAAAATTGGCTCTTCGTAAAAACCTGTTCCAAATTGTGTCAAAATTACAGACTTCAGGCTGTACATCAAACTTTAAATTGTGTTGATGGATAAAAAAATTGCACAACTTTTTTTTTAATGTTGGTCATATCTGAATGAGAGAGGAGCACCAAGCAGTCAGTCTGCCTGGTGGCATTAATCGTATTAATCATCAAGTGCCAAAAATTCATCGATTAATGTTTTTCTGAKGATTAATTGCACACGATACGATTATGCCCAACCCTAATCAATACTGTATAAAAAAAGCAGAAACACAAAGCTAAAAAGTGGGAAATCAATATYGGATGTATAATACAGTTATACTTAACGGACCGATAGCGATATGCTAAAACTGACTGTCATTTTTTTATGTTATTCTTTTATATTTATGATTATTGATCATGTTTGAAGTATTGTTTTTACTGTCACTGTTTTACTGCYGCTTTGTCCCCTCTTYTAAGTCAAATTTCTCCTTTGAGAGACTAATTGATCTTATCTTAATATAGTACYGATGTTAATGCCGATATATCGTGCCTCCTTACTAAAAAGTTATTTATTTCTKAATGTGTGTCTCAAACATTTAGAAATCTCTGTAATCCTGTAGGAAATTGTATTTACATGAAACTCCTGCTGTGCTTTTTACAAACCGAAGAGTCGATCTAAAAACTGATTTAAGAACACATTTTCGCTCCTCTTTTCRTATTTTTTTAGTACCTTTCCGCCTGCTAAATGATGCACCACTGCGGTATCATAACCTCTGAGAAACGAGCTACTGTCACAGTTTTAAGGAAAATGTCACAGAAGCAGTTAGAAACAGGAGATTTCAGGCTCAGGCAGTGCGGGGGGGGGGGGGGGGGGCAGCAGGACTGGTCTGAGTGAATGAAATGATTTAATGTTTCAGAGTCGGCCTCGCCCCCGGGGAATGGAACGATATGGGCTCCTAATTGACTCCGGGTCAACTGCCTTTCCTCTCTCACACATTCACACTGTCACACATGCTTTCTGTTTCACACTGTTTCTGTTTCAGCTGGCCTTCTGTCAGACGCTCTCTCTCACACACACATGTTGCAGCTTCTAAGTGGGCAGACTGGTCCAGTACTGGTTTTGTGCTGGACAAACAAAGGCCTGTGCTGTCTGACTATAATGATGGATGACCACCAGGCTCTTATTTTATAGGGATTTCATAGGAGTCAATACGTTCCCAGACGGGGCTRCAAGTCAACAGGCTTCTATCTGGCTGGCAAAAATGTCAAAAATGAGTTTTTTGAATTCTAAAAAACACAGAACGAATGTTTTAATGATTTTATTAGTCTCAAATTTGTCATTGACGGAGCCGTGGTTAATGACAGCTGAATGTGATTAGCAGGGAGTGGAATGATTTAAAAGCCTGAATCAGCTGACTGACAGATCCCCGGTGGTCATTATTGTTCACTTTTTGCAGTGTGTGGACATATTATGCTCAGCAGCCGTCATGTTGGAGCAGATTTTATGCTTTTAATGGAACCGGATGGCTGTGATACCTTTTTTTTGCACGGAGTAAAACTCTGATTTAACAAGTCATTTAGCTTTTTACTGAGTCCTGAAATCTTGTTTTCTTCAGAAAAGCTAGAAAAAAATGCAGGTTTAATAGTGTGGCATTATTACTTTTGAATTTAATCATCTTTTTCAAAGGCCTTTTAGACATCAAAGTGATGTTTCTATTGACACTAATGCTGTGGTCTGGCTTGTGTTTTACTGTCTTAAACTACAGAAAATTAAAGGCAGCATTAGAAGACTGTTTTTCTG
>NW_013953050.1:202235-206864 GCF_001266775.1 Austrofundulus limnaeus
GTCAGCTTAGTTACTGATTTTAAAAGCACCACACTATTTTCTTAGTTTTCCTTTTAAATATTGACTTTTATAATTCATTGTTTAACTATTGTTATGTTTTGATTAAAATAGCTTTAGCTACATGCCTGAAACAATAATAACAACACATAATAATAACCGTTGACACATATAGGCCAGTTTTTTGTCTGAGTGCCTGCGATTCAGCCGTAGGCCAGTAGTGGGCGGTCCAGGGACTGAAGACACTGTATAAAAAAGAACCGGAAGTTCCGGGTTTCAGGCAACGCTGCTCAAATTGCTTTTAGCCTAAGCAATAAAGCTCCACTCGTAACTAGATCTGGGTTTTATGGTCCCTATTCTTTTCACGTTAATCTGTTCAATATTTAAAGGTTTCGTCTCGATTCCAGTTTAACTAAATGTACTTACAATAGAATATCCTTCATTTTGGTGCTTATCAATTTATTTTAAGCCATGTGRACTGATTAAACAAACTTTTTTTGTCAAATCGATCAGTTTCATATTAGCTGCGACCAGCTTATGACACCTCATGGTCCGTAACGTCACTTGTTTACAATCTGCTGCTGATCGGCACGCGCCCGAAAAATGACGACAACAAAAGTTGGCAGAAAGCGGCAAAGTCCATTTTGRTATTTCTTTGAATTCGACTGCAAGAAAAGTAAAGGCAGGTGTCCTGTAGTGGAAACGGGATAAAATAGGTGGAATACTTCTGCACAAATCAAGCTCACACAAGACGRCTAAAGGTCTCAACAAACTCTWACCSAAGTCGACCGGATGACGCGCGGTCACGTGGTTCGGCGTTSGTTTTCACCTGAGRCAYGCCGCGCCGAGCTCCTGGGAAACCCCCTCCCGCTGCGGGAYATATCACCRCACSGGGTTTYTTCCCACTGGAGTCTACAATGCRAAAAAAAAGCAAAGCTCCAGTTTTTTTCAGATAGACTCCTCTGTGCACAACGTCTGTTTCATCTCCATTCATTCGTTTTAGGCCGTTTGATTATCTTTATATACTCTATTTAATTTTTTTGAGCAAGTGGTTGAATCAAAAAGCACCATCTGAGCGCTATGAACAAACACTCCCACTAACTTCTGACCAATCACACAATAAGTTCTTATGTGGAGGGGGGTCAAAAGTTCTGCCTGCGGGTTTTCACAAAAGGGAGCTGAGTCGATGCTGAGAACAMGGGTGGTGTCATTTTCATCCTGAAACTGCAACAATCAGCAGATTTTTGCRGTTCGGAGTGAGTGTGAAGTAGTCCTAACTGTGAGTATGTTGACAAATTAGCTTCTCTCAGGAGCTCCTATGGAAAAAAAAACAAGCCCCAGTCCGGCCAGGTAGCACCGGGATGGAGACAACTACCTTCACCTTACTTAAACAATCACACAAGCCTTTTGATGGCAAAATTGAGTTATTATTTTGGGAAGTTGTCGCTRTAATGGACTGCTTTCACTAGTGACCAAAAAGCTGCTGGTTAGTTAAGTCACGGTAACTCCACAAGCGGTAAGATGCAAATATGTTTCATCAAACTATTAAAAACTAGAAGCACTCRGAGAGTGCAAACCTCCGCCAAGACCAATTTCCCAATCCTGTAAGAGTTAATGCACAAAAGCAGAGATGGAAAAACATTTGTTGAATAAGTTCTGACGTAGTGAACATTTAAGCAGCAGTATGCACGGGATTTCTTCTCTGTGGAGTCCAATGTGAAAAAAAAAGTCAGACTCATCACCCGACGTAATTCATGGTCAAACTGGTGTGGGATTAAGCTCCTAAGTTTTCATCAGTCACATTTCACCATGTAAAACATCTGTTTTATCCCTTTTATGAGTTTGTAATGGTTTGACTCTCTTTATAAAGTGCTTCCTGGCTCCCCCCGTCTCCAAACTTTGAGGCCYGGCAGCTCTCTGTTTACAAGCCTAGTAGAGAGAAACTGTTTTGATTGGTTGTTTCAGAAATGTGGTGTGTTTGCAGAAATGGGAAAAATAGGTTTCATGGTGCAGTCACGCACTTCCTGGTCACAAAACGTTCTCTAAATGTGCATCAAATGTGAAAAAATGCGCATATTATGGCAAAAATTATTCATCATTAAATGTGGTTTTAACATTACTTTTATAAAGTTTGAAGTCCGTGCTGTCCAATCCAGCTCACTGTTTTTTACAGAAGCCCTGTGAAAGCATCACAGCTTTGCCGATCTCAGAGTGTTAAAAGAAAAAAAATTCCTGTATCCTCATCGTGATCCGGAACATCACCAAAATTTAAAGGTATGTTCCTTGGCCCAGTACCCACATGTGGTAAAAATGTCATGACAATCCGTCCACAACTTTTTGAGTAATGTTGTCCAAAGGCAGGACGACAGACAGACAGACAGACATATGCAACCGAAAACATTACCTCGCCCTTGGTAGTGGTAATAATACTAGAACTAATGAAAACTTAACTAAAATTAAGCATTAAAAAAGCAATAATAACTAATAAAAACTAGCAAATCCACTCTAAAAAACTAACTAAAACTAACTGAATTAAAAGAAAAMAGTCACAACAAAATATAACTAAAGTACAATGAAAAAAATCTGTTATTATACTGTTATATTATAACCTATCATAAAGCTGACAATACCATTCTAAGAAYCTTCATGTGTTCTTAAATGTAATTCTGGTTTTCAAAATTATTTATTATAGTTTCTAGTTAAAATACAATCATTAAATGGAGAGAAAATCTAACACAAATAAATCTAACACAGTTAAAGTTGTTTGCATTGTTAAATTAAGAGGTTTTTAAGGCCTTTTTTTTACAAAAAAAATTAAAAAGAATCATAAAATCTGTAAAAGCCGTCATCACTAAACTGTTTTGTCCAGAATAAGCTATGCTAAGCACAGCAAATAATAGTAAACCTCTATTTAATCTACATTTGTCTTTCACATTCCTCCTGACCTTTTCATCCCACAGAGCTGCTTCATTTCATTTCTCCTGACCACTGCCGACGGCAGAATCCAGTTTCTGTCTTTCACCGTTGGCAAATGCGCAGAGCTGCAGGAATAAAAATAGCTCTTGTTTGTTTGCAGCTGCAAAATAAATAGGGATCAAGAGATGTAGAGTGCGCCGCTGAGAGCCGTCTGACCGTCGCTTCGGCTGCGTTTCCTGAACCTGTTAAAACGCTGTTTGGAAGTTCAGAACGCGGGGCCACGCGTGGCAGCCAAGTCCTGCTCGGAAGGAAAAGYGCGCCGTAGTTACAGGTCTTTGTGGGTCCCATCATCTTTTAGTGTTCGACATTCGGCTCGAAGCTGACCGAGGTCCGTTTAGCAGAATCGAGTCAGGGAGGATCTGCTGCAGATCTTGAGTCGGCTGGACTGAGGGTGGTGATTTATTTGATTTACTGAACTTAAATGTGAGAAAATTGTGATTTTTATTTTATTTAAAGTGATTGATTCAGTTCCTGACCTACAGGATGCACTATTTTGTGGCTCCTATCTTTGCATTTATTAGAGCTGTTGGTTTAGTTGTGTTTGGGGTAAATCTGCCTGCAGTTCGATTCGACTTCAAGTCTTCCCTTAGCATAAAGTAGTAYACTTGAAGGTCATTTTAATACTTGAGTATACGTTTTAAGTATATCAAGTATGTTAGGCATGATGTACTTGTAGTGTACTAGGAAGTATACTGATTTAATACTTGTTTGTACCAAATTGGGACTTTTTTGTTAATAAAAAGTATACTTTAAGTACTGTTATGATGTCTTTTGTTGGTTTATAAACATACAAAACTGCTTACAAAAATAAGTATACTTTAAGTACATGCCATTAAGTATATTAAAGTATATAAAATTGTATTTCCTTACTGAAATTTACCATTTTTTACCATTATTTACCACTGATATAAGTATAGTTTACTAACAAGTATACTTCTAGGACCAAATTGGCCCACAATTAGTTTATGAAAGCATACTTAGAAGTATACTGAAAATAATCCATGTGTACTTTTAGTTTGATCTTGAAATATACTACAAATAAACCAGTCTGTTCAGTGTACTGCTAAAGTTTCCCTTACCAAAAAGTAGTATACTTAAGTTCATTTTAATAAGTATACTTGAGTATAAGTTTAAGTATATCATTAGGTACCATGTACTTGTGTACTATAAAGTATACTGATTTAATACTTGCTAATACTAAATTGGGACAATTTTTTAAAAGTTTATAAAAAGTACACTTTAAGTATACTTTTATGTCTTTTGAAATTTATAAACTTAACAAAAAGAAGTATAATTTAAGTACATGTCATCAAGTATACTAATGTATATAAAAGTGTATTTCCCTAAGTGTACTTTTATTTACCATGTACGCTGATACAAGTATGATGACCATTTACTATCAAGTATACTTCTGGGACTAAATTGGCCCTACAATAAGTTTATGAAAGTATACTCAGAAGTATATTGAAAGTAATTTTCTAAGTATACTTTTAGTTTAATCTTGAAATATACTATAAATAAACCAGTCTGTGAAAAGTGTACTACTAAAGTTTATCTTGGCCAAAAGTGTTAAGGCTAGGAGGCAGGGTGAACCCAATTGCAGGCAGACAGGCAGGCTAGAAAGTTTTAACAAAAATTTATTAAATAAAAAGCCAA
>NW_013953050.1:207729-210267 GCF_001266775.1 Austrofundulus limnaeus
ATATTACTGTATTTGGCCCGCTGCCCTGGATAGATTTTCATTTTGGCCCTCTCGGGGAAAATGTTTGAGCACCCCTGGTATAGACTAAGTACAATCAAACTTTTAGTATACTTTGAGAACAAGCCAAGCATAGTGTAAGATAAACTTGGTTAAGTATATCTCAGTTGAGTACATAAAAAGTAAACTGGAAGTATACTACTATTTTTAGTTTAAAGTAGTAAACTTAAAGGATACTTGCATTTACTAGTTTTTGTTAAGGGTTATCTTGGCCAAAAGTTTAAGCACTGGTATAGTATACGTAAACTTTTAGTATACTTTAGTATAGTGTAAGATAAACTTGGTTAAGTAAATCTCAGATAATACATAAAACGTAAACTGGAAGTATACTCTTTTATTTTTAGTTTAAAATTAGTATACTTGATACTTGCATGTACTAGTTTTTACTAAGGGTTCCCTCAGATGCTTTGAAGGATGGCGAGGATTCCCTTCCTTCACCGCGTGTTTCACTTGAAGCAGCGATTTCACGCCAACACTTGGGTGACCTTGTAAACATTCGCGGAAGTAAAAAGAATCATGTTTTGCATTCCCCAAACAAAAAACAAATCTGACGAAGTCGCGAGACCCCGCAGATGGAGGCCGCGGCTCCAGGTGTCAGAGGCGACGCCSGCAGATGATCGGCTCCCACCGTGACATTTTCAACCCTCTGATTTTATAAAGGTGCGGCACGGAGAGAAGAAAACACGTCTGAACAGCTCCGCCATGACATCTAATCAGATGCCGGAGGAGACGGTGGTGTCAGAGCTGGGAGAAAACACGCTGATTCCCCCGCCGGCTGTATTGTGACTCAACGCTGCTCCTCACTATGGACTGTAAATGATTTAATTTGAGCGCCAGATGTGGCGCTTTAGATTCCGCGAGCGCTCGTTGAGAGAGAGAGCGCGACGGAGGGAGGAAGAGAGGGACGGAGGGAGGGAAGGAGAATGAGGAAATGACAGGAAGGAGAGGAGCAGCTTGGCAGAGCGACAGCCAACAGCAGCCCAGGCACTTGACAGAGCATTCAAACACCGTGATTGTGTGAGTGTGTATGCTCGCGAGTGTTTTCTTCTTTTTTTTTCTGTTTTTTTCCCCCTCCACTTGTGTATCATGACAGCTGAATGAAAATCAATCTGCTTCTACATCTGCCATCTTGAGTGTTGGGGAGYGCAGATGGGCCTTCCCTGTCACACTGAGCTGGCAGCGAACCAACTCAGGTTTTTCCACCTCGTCTTTCTTATCCGAACTCTCTCTCTTCCCTTTCCCCTCCTCTCCTCTCTCGTCACTGTGCAGATGCCAGAATCTGAAGAGGATTTTTTTTTTTTTTTTTGCTTTGACATCTCCAAGTCACTCTGACAGCAGATGTTTGTGGCCTTTTTTTCCGAAGCGGCAATCTGGGCTSTAATCACCCTCATTGACAGCTCGCAGGGCCCCTGTTGCAGCTCTGAATGGCAAATTAAAGCGTTTTTAGATAACGTTGGTAATTGACTAAATCGTTTATAAGCCTGGAGATCACACTTTTAATCTTCGGCCTGACATGACACATAGTGAATCCGAGACGGATCGCGCTCGCGTGCGTTCGGCGGCCCGTTTCCTCGCCCCCCACCCCTCCGTTTTAATTCTGGGTTTTTCTTTCCGGATGTGCTACAGTATGTTTGATGCTCCATGATTTGCCCATCAGATTAGCAAACGCTAATCGTTGCCGCCGCTGCAGTTTGTCTCGGTGTCAGGCTTTCCCCCCGYCGTCCTCTCTCTTCTCTCATCTCCCAAACCCATCTCATCTCTGGCATTAACTCCATTAGCCCGGTAATTGGCTCTCAAAGCASCGTCCACGGACTTCGAAGGCCACTTAATGTCCGTCCCTTTTCCTTCTTTCGCCCCCTCTGCACCCCAGTCGATCATCTACCTTCCTCAGTAAATAGCATTAACTAGTCCTGCATAGAAATCTGAGGCCATATTAGTGTTATCCTTCCCYCTCAGCCCATTGCCAGGCTTATGAGTCGCGATCGTTGGAGATGATATGGCTAAGTGGATATTTTTTTTTCTCACATCACTCCCAAAAGGGGCTCCAAATAACCCCCAGCTGTCACAGATGAATATGTAAATTCTGCATATGGAGATCTCCCTCCATTTTTATTTTTGCACAAAGACCAAGAGACCAAATCTGTTTTTCAAAGATTTGGATGTGGAAACTCGGCTCATCATCGCAGTCATTWCATTTCCACAGTCGATAAAATAAAGTGACGTTCCTTTTTTCCCCCCTAAAGTGTAAAGATTCAAACTGCTGATTCAATTTGTAATTTACTACATTTATTAAAGTTTTTTTTAAATATTTATTTTAGAAGGGTTAAACTACCAGATTAGGTTGCTTTTAGCAAACGCTTAGAATAAAAGTTCAGCTGTCATCATCATGACCATCCACACACAAAGCAGGGGTCTACTGTTTTTTTTTTTTTTTTTTGGTCAACAGTAGCGTGGAAACGGCTGCACCGATCAACATGAAAT
>NW_013953050.1:210677-213010 GCF_001266775.1 Austrofundulus limnaeus
AGCTAAGGCTTCGTGGAAACTTATTTAGAAACTTACATTGAAATTGATTTGTATTTTTGTTTTCTGGAAATTTGTTTTGTTTTTAGATGAAACGAAAAAATAAATGAACAAATGAAAATCAGATGATTAGCATCAAATCACAACTGAGCTCAAACGAGGGATTCATTTTAAAAGTAGGGGAGACCGGGGACAGTAGCAACAAGGGATGGTTGCATCACATCACTTTTCTCCAAACAGAAACAAGCTGGAGTGATGACACTCACACTGTACATGCTCAGTTAGATGTCCCACCTTGTAAAGAAAAAGTAAACAGATTCAAAAACTGCTCCAGGATTTATTTGTGAAAAACTGTTTTTTTGGAACCAAAGTTTTTTTTTGCCCAACTTTATTTTTGTTCTACTGTTGTCACTGTTTTTGTGATCCAGCTCAAACTTATATGGTTTAAACAAGTGATATGTTGACTTTTAGCTAATATAGTTAACATTTATCCAGATGAGCTTATTTAGCTAACACATGAGGTTTTATCATGGCTGACAGGAACGGTCATTGGATAAATCCATGTAAAAACAGAGCACATACAGATGAGATTAAGGTGTTGAAATTAAGTTTACACTTAAAAGATTATTGAGTATTCATGACAATTTTATAGTTTAAAACTTATAAGTGTTTAAGATGTATTTTCTACAGTTGTTGTTTCAACAATGGTTTTAAAATTCCAGTTTCTTTCAATGTAAATGTTGCATAATGTAGGCGTACAGTGACAATAGGCAAAACAAAAAGCTAATTACCTGACAAATAGTTCTATTATAATTGTCTTAAAATGCCAACTGTATTTTATATCAGTTAGAGTCTTGGACATCTGTAAATAAGGTCTGCTCATCAAGACAATTTTATATTTGTCATTTGATCAAAAAAGAATAAATAAATAACACTGTAATATAATTATAACTTGCAGTTTTTATTAATTTAGCAATAATATAAATATAAAAATAATAAAACTTCTATTTACAGTGAAATATATTGTATAAATAATATGTTGCAACCACCCCCAAACGATGCTGCAACTGTCTCCAGTCCCGGGGTCAGTTGCAACATTTGACTTTTCATTTTCAAATGCAAATTGTGAAGAATGTACGTGCTTTAATCATCTATAAATGGGTTTTGACTATTAACAGACAGATGTAAGTTTATTGTGTTACAATTTGTTTTGTCTAATTCAAACCATCTCTGAGTAACAGAGTCAAATGCAAAAAGTGTTGCAACTGTCCCCGGTCTCCCCTACCCGTATTGGTGCAACTTACTTCCTCTGTTCAGTTTTTATGCACAAAACAATGCAGTGCCGTTATTTTACATGTGATTTTCTAAGACTGAGATGGAAACGTTTCAGATGACCCTGCCTCTTTGAGCTACGGAAGCATAGAGCTGCCACATGACATGAAATTATTTTTAAACTGGATCTCGTTATAACGAGAAAACTATCTCGTTACAATGAGAAAACTATCTTGTTATATCAAGTTAACCATCTCGTTATAACATGTTATGGTTTCTTCTGGTTTGTCACTTTCACAGAAGTTTATTGCCTGGATGGTGTGATGGAGAACACGACTGAGTCTCACTAAATGCCTTTTTACTGAACCRCTATATAAAAAAACCAACAGAACTATTTGGGTTTGTGCTCCGATGTTGCAGCTAGTAGCACTTAATAATTTTCACTCTCTAATCTGAATTTGGCCCCTATTATTTCAAAAATATTATGCAGTACTAACTTGTCTTTTTTTAGTCTAGAAATGTGTTCCTCTTTCAGATTTCTTCTTCATAAAAAGGCATWTAGTGAGACTCAGTCRTGTTCTCCATCATGCCATCCAGCCAATAAACTTCTGTGAAAGTGACAAACCAGAAGAAACCATAACATGTTGTAACGAGATGGTTATCTTGATATAACGACATATTTTTCTCATTTTTACAAGATAGTTTTCTCGTTATAACGAGATCCAGTTTAAAAATAATTTCATGCCATGTGGCAGATCTACGCTTCCGTATTGAGCAGTTTAAAACATTGCTGAGTAAGTTTGGTCTCGTCCAAGTTTTAGACATGAAACCCACCTATCAGAGACATTTCTCTGCTTGTTTACCGTCTCCGGGGATTTTCCTTAATCCTTTTGATCGGCGCTTTTTCCCTTTGCTCTAATATATTTGTGAGCCGTGTTTTGCAAAGCTCCCCTATCTGTTGTCTGAAACCTCAGTGGCTCTTCAGAGAGGATTTTGGAAACAGAGTAATTAGTTGGCAACGGAGAAGCTGTTGGTGCGAAATGATAGCTGCCGCCCCCCCCCCC
>NW_013953050.1:213293-215161 GCF_001266775.1 Austrofundulus limnaeus
ATTTAATTGCTGGCTCTTTTGTATCTGTGGAGTCAGGGGATCAGTGGTGTTTGGAGGGGGGGGTGTACAGAGTGGAAGGGAGTGAATATTTTGCGTTGTTTAGCGTTTATGTTGTTTTTTTTTTTCTTTTTTGTGCATCATGCATGGCAGCATTTTGCAGTGAGGCGTTTGCAGAGACAGCACGGCGCTTTATGTTTAGCTGCACCTGCAACACTGCCTCCTTCGGCTCGGTTCCTCTGAAAGAAGCACACACGGATGGAAAGAAGGAGGGGGGCAATCCTTCAGTAAATTATCAGAAAGAAGAAAAAATTAATTAGCAATATAAATGCCAGACTAAGTACATTATGTCCAATTGTCTTGCTATCTTTCCAGAAATTAGTCATTTAAAATGAGTTTGCTGTATTAATCTTCTCCTGAAATATTTTTGATCACTGAATTAATAGTTTGCATTGGGAAGCTGTGTGTTTTTTTTAGGTATTCATTGACATAGGTGATTGCCTCTTAATTATGACAGCGTCCTCCTCCTATCCTCGCCTATTAATTCCTGTGTTGTGGCGTCGCCGCAGCCCGCTGCCTGGCCCTGTATCTACTAATTACTTCTCTAATTGAATCTGCTCTCTGTTGCCAGGCTGTTTTTTTAAGTGGCTGTTTGTTGCCGGGCCTCATTGTGTCTTTGTGTGACAGCGAGCTGCCGTGCTGATGGGAACAGGATGCTCACTCTCTCAGTATTCATGTCGCTCCTTCTGTATCATTACCTATACCTCCCAGACCTATGTAGTGTTTCCAGTGGAAATGAAAAGCGGGAAATTAATTAATGAGAGTCGGCGAAACAATTACACACACACATACACACACACACACCACCGCCTGCCACCCTGCTGTCATTGGTTCGAGCCTCTATAGATTTGTTGTGACAAAGACCCCGCCACTTTTCAACCTCCAAGATTCAGGATGGCATGTGTTTGGCAGGATGATAAACAAAATACAGGCTAGTTTTTTCTTTTTTTTTTTAGCTACTTTTCCATCAAAATCATCCCTATCTACATATATGTAGCTAAATCAGGGGTTCTCAAATGTTTTGTGTCTGGGGACCCCTTACAACGGTGAAAAAGTTCCATGGACCCCCTTATAAACCCTATGCTGCTTTAAAAAAATTTAGTCATTTTACCATCTAAATGGCACGGGAATGTTATCCTTTGTTTGGTTAAGTATGTTGGTTTTACCAGTGCATTGTTCCCCATATGCATAAAAAAAAAACATTCATTTTAAATATTTGAGACCCACCAAGATATGGCTCACGGACCCCTGGGGGGTCCTAGTACCCCAGTTTGAGAACCTCTGGTCTATAATAATGTGTATGATAAATGTTCAAGAAAAGGTATCACTTTACAATAAGGCTCCCCTTAYAGATGCTTATAAAKAGTTTATAGATAGGTTATTAATTCATCTGTAAACACKTTATAAATCATTAATAGGTGTTTATTATGAATTATTTAGGGATGAGAAAGAGACAAAACTGTCTGKTTTCTTGCCAAATAATGAGCCAAATCTGTTCATGTACATACTGCACTTAAAGTGCTATACTAAACATTTCAGAACWGGTTTTTACCTTAACACAATAACTCATATTTTACATATACCTTAATATTGTACTGTTTTACTGCAATTTACATATCCACAACTATCAAAGGGAGCCTTATTGTAAAGTGAAAGACAGTTCATCATTTATTAATGACTAATAAATGTGTATAAGTGCCATAAGGAAGTCATCTCTCCTTATGGCATGACTCTCATGGCATGAATTATGACTCTCTTTATAAAGTGCTTCCTGGCTCCCCCCGTCTCCAAACTTTGAGGCCCGGCAGCTC
>NW_013953050.1:216697-217906 GCF_001266775.1 Austrofundulus limnaeus
GTTCTGTAAATGCGCATATTATGGCAAAAATTATTCATCATTAAATGTGGTTTTAACATTACTTTTATAAAGTTTGAAGTCTGTGCTGTCCAATCCAGGTCACTGTTTTTACAGAAGCCCTGTGAAAGCATCACAGCTGTGCCGATCTCAGAGGATTAAAAGAAAAAAAATTCCTCTATCCGCTTCGTGATCCGGAACATCACCAAAATTTAATGGTGTGTTCCTTGGCCCAGTACCCACATGTGATAAAAATGTCATGACAATCTGTCCACAACTTTTTGAGTAATGTTGTCCAAAGGCAGAACGACAGACAGACATACGCGACCGAAAATATTACCTCGCCGTTGCCGGAGGTAACTACGGGACGTAACATGTGCTGACTGGACTGAACACCGGTCCAATCATATTCTACACAGTAGTAGTAAAAGTAATTTTACTGTTGTACATCATATTTACAACCTCTCACACTATCATCCTAACATGACAACAATATTAATAAAAATATAGAATAATTTGTTGGAACAGTAAATTTGTCTTTGAGTGGATTGACCCGACATAAGGTGGTCAAAATCAAGCTAGCATAACTGACTTTCTGCATCTCTGACATTTGTTTTTAAATAAAAATGATTTTAAAGACCTATGAAATGCGAGACCCTTTGATCTTGTTGTCGTAGTGTTCATTTATGGCAAAACGGTATCTTTTTACAATAAGGCTCCCCTTATAGTTGGCTTATAAATAGTTTGTAGATAGGTTATTGATTCATCTGTAAACACTTTATAAATCATAAATAAATGTTTATTAAGGATTAATTGAAAACAGGAAAGAGACAAAACTGTCCGGTTTCTTGCCAAATAGTGAGCCAAATCTGTTCGTGTGCAAAATACTAGTTTTGTAAGAACAATGATGTATTAATGATTAATTATGTATTGTAACCCATATTTGAAAAATGTACTATATTACTGAATTATACATATTAACAACTAATTGTAAAATTTAAGACAGTAGGTACACTATTTATTAATGACTGATAAACGTATAAATGCCGTGAAGGAGCCTTATTGTAAAGCGTAAAACAGTACACTATTTATAAGGCTCTGTTATAACATTAATAAGTAGTACACTGTTTTACATTTACATCATATTTGCTTTACAATTAGGCTCCCTTTGATTACTGTGGAAATGTATAATGTGGTAATATAGTACAATAT
>NW_013953050.1:221256-222633 GCF_001266775.1 Austrofundulus limnaeus
ACAGTGACCTGTGAAGAGATTTCAGGAATAGGGCCGGGGCACAAAGTGAGGAGATGACGAAGGAGATAAAGGGAGGAGAGAGTGCGAAAGTGAAAAAAAAAAAAACGATAATGAAAAGAGTGAAATTACCAGAGGGCAGCAGAAAAGAGGGTTATTGTGCATGTGCATTAACAGGGTGTATGATGAAGTTAGTTTTTTTGTGCTGTGTGCACTGACTAGGGGCTAAGGAGTCGGGAGGAGAGAGGGAGGAGGCAAGAAATCAATGGCAAATTACWCGCGCTGGCCTGGCCCTTTGTACAGTATGGCTGCTATATTCTAAAGAAGCCACTTCCAAGATGATGCAGCCAAATGGTGGACGGACTCCAAGATCATTTTTATTGATTTGGAGGAGCCATCAATAGAGGAGAGGCGGGGGGGAGGAAGGGGGGGACGAGTGTATTTGTTGTGAGGTTGGGATGTGTGTCACAGGGCCAACACAACCCCCCCCAACACACACACACACACCAGATCCCAGCTTTTTGTTCCTGTCCACACATTAGTAACACACCTCCCCTACAGTCCCACAGCTTTTTTTTAATTTACATTAGTGCCCGGATGGCTTAACGAAGAACACAGAGACCACGAGAAGGTTCTCATTAAAGCCCGGCTCTGCTGGCAGATGTTGCAGCTTTGTTTGTGTTCACGAGCGCAGAGCGGTTTGGTGTCGGGGGCCGACGGTCCGGACATCACCGTCTCGTCGTTCCACGTCAAACCTGACGCATGTCACGTTSTCGCCAAGACCCAGAAAATAACTGTTCATCAGTGTCGCCCGCAGGAGTTTCAGCGTCGCAGTTAGAAACAGTGTAGTTCAAAAAGAAAATAGAAAGTCACCCAAAAAGATTTTTAATAAATGTAAAATTCTTTGCATTCTTTACTGTGTGTTTATTCTTTAAGATCTCCATTAGCTGGGCCTTTACACCCAGCTCCTCTTCCTGGGCTCCATCTTTAAAAACACAAAGATTTATCAAGTACTTGGAAAAATATAACTAAATTACATGAACAGAAAATGACTTTAGTAAAAAATAAATTTCATTGAGGTAAAAGTAAAAGCACTTTTGAGCACTCTCTAAGAAATAAACTGTTGAATTTACTGAACCAAACTGGTTCTGTAAGCCAGGTTGAGTAAGTTGAGTGATTAATGTATATTATTTGCTCAGTTTACTCGACGTGGCTTAGTGGAGCCAGCTGACATGACTTTGTTGAGTAAATTCAACAATTCATTTTTAGAGTGCAGAAACATCTTTCATGATGAGTTCAAACATACAGTGGTTTGCAAAAGTATTCATACCCCTTGAACTTTTCCATATTTTGTCACATTACAACCACAAACATAAATAT
>NW_013953050.1:224506-231271 GCF_001266775.1 Austrofundulus limnaeus
TTATCTTATCTTATCTTATCTTATCTTATCTTATCTTATCTTATCTTATCTTATCTTATCTTATACATTTATATAAAAAAATACAATAATTAATCATTTCATTTTATAAAGAAGTTGCTCCAACAAAGCTTTTCAATTTCTTTTTAAACAGTAAATTTTGTTCACTTTTTATAAGAATTGACTGTAAAGAGTTCCGTTCTTTTGTTGCTCTGTAAAAAAAAGTGTATTTAAGGAAATTTGTTTTTGACCGAGGAATTCGAAAACATCCTTCTGCTGTACGTCTGGTAGCAAATCCATGTAAGTTTAAATGATTATTTAACTGCACAAACAAAAAGTTTGGACTTTGGAGTTTTAAGATTTTCCATGTTGGGAAAAGTGAAGCTAACACCTTGTCTTAACCAACCAAGATTTAAGTGCAAACTGTTTACGCTCGTCCTGGTAGAACAGCTCCGAGCTGAACAGGCAGTTTTATTCTGCRTCAGTTGCAGTTTATTCAGATCTTTTTTTACTTGCATTTGCTCACATTGTCTGACAATAATCAAGCTGAGAAATAATGAATGTTCTTACAACAACCTGTTATTACATATTCTGTACAACAGCTTGTGTGTCGACCAACACAGTTTGTTMTGAAGATAGACCCCAGGAAGCTTAGGTGTGTTACTAATTAACACATTTAATTTTGGGTCTGCGTGCTGCGTCTTATATATGAAACACAACAAAGTTCAGTTTAGTTTTATAGACTTTTTTTATTATTTAACTGATTCATTTAGCAGGACARTGCATATTAATAACATATTAATTATCTGTAACACACCAGAATTAAGGCTAGTTTTGGTGGCCAGTCGTACAGTGGCTCCATAGAAAAGCAAAAACTGTTAAACAGTGAAGTCATCAACAAATAATCAGCATGTTATAACAGTTTTAGTTCATTACAAAGATTTGATGACCTACATCATTTCATTTCTTATTTTTCTTTTTTTATAAACACATATAAAGGTCAGGATAGCTGCTGCTTTGTTTTGTTTCTCTTTTTTCATTTTTCTTTGCTCTATTTTCAGAAGAAAGTCAGATTTCCAAAATATTGTCATTTGTTAATAATTGCAGTTTGAATATGATTATAAAAACTTGGAAAAATCCTTGTAGAATTAAAATAAAATGTATTAATCTGGATGTCTATAGTGCTTTGGTTTCAATATTTATTAAAGCACGGTGCCACTTTACAATAAGGCTCCTCTTATAGAGGGCTTATAAATAGTTTTTAAATAATTATAATTAATTAATCGCAAACACTTTACACATCATTAATAAGTGTTTATTATGCAACAATTAAAGACGAGAAAGAGACAAAACTGTCCAGCTTCTTGCCAAATAGTGAGCCAAATCTGTTCATGTATATTACATCTAAAGGTGCTATGATAAAAACCTTGTAAGTACAGTAATGTATTGGAAACACATTTTACATTTAATATTGTACTGTATTTCTGCATTATACAYATACACAACTGTCAAAGAGAACCTTGTTAACCTTGTGTTAACCTGCATGTGACAATAAATGAATCCTGTTATAAATTATTGGAAAAAATTCTTGTTGAATAAAAATTAAAAGTACTAATCTGGTTTGCTTTCAGTAGTTATTAAAAGTACTTTAACAAAATTCTAATACAGTTTATTAAAACTTAATTTCATGTTTATGTAGATGTGGGTGGGGGGTTAGTGTGTGTTACCTGTTGGCAGGGTGAGATCTGTTGATTCYATTGGATAATCTGTGGATCAAAGAGCAATATGGTGGAGCCTACAGCAGCAGATGTTAACCCTGAGAACATGACAACCTTGTGTTTCATATGTTGAACACACACAGACACACACACGATGACAATAATTGGCCTGCACCCTTGGAAAAACATCAGAAACCCAGCGGGGCTGAAATGCATGTATTTTCTCTGATGCTGTAAAAGTGAACAAATAAATTCACATGTTTGCTTTAAACAGATGTTGACACATGTTTCACATGCTTTATGTTCACCAACAATGGAAGAAAATACACTAAATATATAATTTATGATATTATATATGATCAGTTGTTTAGATATTTTAGCAGGATTATCAACGGTATCAAAAAAAAGAAAGATTTTWATCAAAACCTTCTGAGACGGTTTTGTCTATTAATTCTAAATCAGAATAGAAAATCATTGTGTTTTTCTGTATTAGTTTTAGTCTAAATGAAAAAAAAAATTAGAATATTTGAAGTTTCACATCTTCGGATGTCACGGTAGATCTGGTATTTTTTTACAGTCACACACATTCTTCCACTCAGACATAAAAAACCAGCCTGATTTACGTAAGCGGTCTGGGTCTATTTTCCCGTGCACCACGACACAGTCCGCCTCTTTTGAGATCTAGTTGTGAAATTCAACAGGTACTGTTCAAAAGCGATGGAGAGTAGTGTGTGTGTGTGTGTGTGTGTGTGTGTGTGTGTGTCTTCAGGGATCATTTAAGACACGACTTGCTCTGACCTCAGTGTTAGAGTCCGTCCTGAAACACACACACATTATCGGGGAGGTGCCAGGTTTCTCGGCCTCGGGACAAACACGACACGTTTACGACCTCTCTAAGCACACCGCTGCTCGCTCTGTGAAACTGTTTGTCTTTCTGTTTGAGACACTGTGAGACTAAACAACTGTCTCTGTGTGGCTCTGTTCACGCTGCAGGTCTGAACACTCACGTCTGATTATTTGCTCAGATCCATCAGGCTCCAGTRTGAGCAGGCCCGCGGCCCTGATGTGACCCGCGAGTGCAGAGGAAGACCTGACGTCTCTGCGATGCTACATGTGTTAGCATGCATGGGTCAGCTCTAAAGTTGTTGCACAATCAGAACCGAATAAATTTTTGTTTAACATGAATGTTTTGTCCATTGGTGGGCACAGTTCTCCTAAAGCACTAAAGCACTAACGGGGGAACTAATTTCCTGATTAGTGCTTTAGGGCTTTTGCTTTTTTAACTTCATTAGTGGATTAGCACTTGCTAAATTTATGGGCTAAATTTAGAAGCACTAACTGAGGTCTGTAAATGTTATTGATCAACATTATTGTTCACAGTTGAGGGTGAAAACTGTCACATATTTTGTTCATATGTGTGTCACTTATCTACAAGGTCCTGTGTCAAACTAAAGGCCCGCGGGCCAAATGTGGCCTGCAGGTGACTCCCATTTGGCCCACCATGGGCACTAAGCGACACATTCTGCACGTAGTAAATATTGTCTCATGTTGACTGAAAAATGTAAAATGTGTCAACTGGATTATTTTAGTGCTTTAGAATTAGCTTTTGCTATATTTTTCAGTGCGTTAGTGCTTTAAAATTAGGGGACCTAAATATTTGTGTTAGTGCTTTAGAATTAGGAGACCTAAATATCTGAGTTAGTGCTTTATAATTAGGTGACCTAAATATTTGAGTTAGTGGTTTTGAATTAGGGGACCTAAATATTTGTGTTAGTGCTTTAGAATTAGGGGACCTAAATATATGAGTTAGTGCTTTATAATTAGGTGACCTAAATATTTGAGTTAGTGCTTTAGAATTAGGGGACCTAAATATCTGAGTTAGTGCTTTAGAATTAGGGGACCTAAAAATCTGAGTTAGTGCTTTAGAATTAGGGGACCTAAATATCTGAGTTAGAGCTTTAGAATTAGGGGACCTAAATATCTTAGTTAGTGCTTTAGAATTAGGGGACCTAAATATTTGAGTTAGTGCTTTATAATTAGGGGACCTAAATATTTGAGTTAGTGGTTTATAATTAGGGGACCTAAATATTTGAGTTAGTGTTTTAGGGTTGGTGCAACTAATATTTAGATCAGTGCTGCCCACCACTGGTTTTGTCCAATGTTTATGTTTGATCTTAGCCCTTCCTGTGTCAAGCCATCAGGAGATGGATATTTTCTATCGTAGTTTAAAAAAACAAGTTTCAAAATACAGTAAAGTTTTTTTTATGATAATCTCAAATATGCTCTCTGTCAGCGGTCAGGAGTTTGGTCGAACCCAAACGAAGGCAGGCACGCGGGACTGGAACATGAAACAAAAGCAAAGGATCCGATTGTGGCGACAAAAACTTGCAAAACTCTGCAGGGAGAAAGACGCAGGAAGGGCCGAAACATCCCAATAAGTCAGGATAATGATCCGCTGAGGAAGTTGTGACAGGAGGCTGATTGTGAAGGAGCTGGGGGGTAAGTGGCAGCCTGGGCTGGATGCTCAGTGATCAGGGAGGCAGATAAACTGGAGAACGTTACCGAGGGCAGAAATGATCAATGACACAAGGACACTCCGAGAGACGTTTTACACGAGGATTGATCTTAAATATGAAAATACAGAAACGTCAGATGAGTGGCTGAAAGAACATGAAAATACAGAAACTCACAAAGGGAAACTGGAAAATCAAGAAAATGAATAAACAAACTAATAAACTGAAGAAAAAAAATAACACCTAGAACACTACACTTTGTAAATTAAACCTTTATTGTGAAGGAATTTATTTTTCTTCTTCTTGTTTAACTTGCTTTATAACCAGCTGCCAAACAGACAGAGGACATATCCTACAAAATCCACATTTTTAGCTGTTGAATACATGTTGTTGTGGACCTGGAGTCTATAGGAGGAAGAAAATTTGAATTTAGTCTCTCCTGGTGTTGCAAAGAAATCTTTATATTTTGTTTAGTTTTTTATCTTTCAGCCTGTTCAGTTTTCTCTATTTTCTATGACATATTCTAAGTCTATTATGTCAAATTATCTGCAACGGAATTACTATAAGATCTGGACTTACCAACTACAATTTCCTTGTCTTAATTCTCCTCTGGTTCTGGGTCAGACTCTGGTTCTGGATCAGACTCTGGCTCCAACATGTAAGACTGGATGAACAAGTCTTCTGCTGTTGACGTCTTTCAATTTAATTGTAAATAAAATGTTTCTGCGAGCTAGAAAACATAACCCCCTTTCAAACCGGAGTGGACCGGTCTGGAAGCTGGAGGGGGGCGGGGCTTAAAATATCTTAAAGGAACAGTAACAAAACCAGCTGCTTTGAGAAACATCAGAAAAGGCGTGAAAGAGGGGCTTGTAAAGTTAGACTTTGGTGAAGTTCAGACCAAAGCATTGTAGTTCCACTTTATAAAGACTCCAACTGAATGATTTAAATGTGAAAAGGGTTTTTAAAGCAGGATATGTCTACTTTAAATATAGAAGCAGCTTTAGTTTTTCAAGCTGATGTGCTGCAGTAAATATGACATAATTTGTGGGAGATGTGTGCTGCAAGTTACATATATTGCTTATATAAATATTCATCTTCCTTATTTTGTTCTTTATTTGGTGTAAATTTGCATTGCTTTGATAAACAAATGAAATTACTAACAGAGAGAGTAAATATTGTTTTAGTTTTAGTGCAAAAGCAAATTCAGTTTTTTAGAATTTTTTGACTGTTTCTTGATTTTTTTGTTTGTTTTTCTTTTCCTCTTAAATATGTGCACCTAATATGTGTTGAAAAAGTAAATATAAGAAAAAAAAACAATATTGCACAGGTGATGAATAACACTGGGCCCCCAGTTGCCCGAGAAGGAAGGAAATGCTGCAAATAGAGTCGCATAATCCTCTTCGTGTTGTCTAACCCTGTTTGCATGAACCACGTGTTCCGGTGCACGGAAATACCAGAGGGATGTCCTGGTATGTCACCACTAAAGCATCGTTTTCTCACTAACCGCCTGAATGCATCACAGAGGTTCGACGTGGCGTTCTCATCCACAAATCTGGATTAACATCAAAACTCTCCTCTCCCTCTCCTCTCCTCACCTCTCCCTCTCTCTTCACTAATCAGATAGCAGGCTCAGTCACTTTGTTAGAAGAAATGCCAACATACTCTCAGTGTGGACCAATCTCTGTGTGCTCCTGCCAAGCTTACATTTTCCTGCTTCTCCTGTTGCCTTGGTGCCTTTCTACCCTGGTGACCATGGCTTACATTCTCCTCCACACTCAGACAAAAACAAATAAAACAAAACAAAAAAAAAAACATTAAAATGTTTGTTGCTTGCAATATCCGCATTAAAACATTTTGCAAGCTTAGCTCTGGAAATGTGTTTGAAATGCTTCTCAGGTGTTAAAGATGATACTGCTAAAGTCAATATTTGCATGAACAATAGAACAGTTTGCAGTTAATGCTAAACTTGTATTTTGTCGAGACATCTGCCAAAGAAATAAAAATCTTTTCTGTTTTTCGAAGAAATTAATGTAATTCAAGGATCTGATCTCTCTAAATTATGTACAACTTTTTAAAGGGATCCCTGATTAGTTGTAGCATTAGATTTTGTTAAACACATATTTTAACTGTAAAATAAAGACTGTAAAAATACTGTAGGCTGTTTAGTTTTGTAAAATTTTAAAAATGTATTTTAACACGGACGGAGCCATTTTATTTACATACAAAGCATTCTGGATAAATGATGACGTGGATAGGTCCTCGGTGTGAGCGAGCTATATCCACCCTTGAGGTATAGTCTTGGACAATATCTGACGATCAACTCTTTTAAATGAAACCAGAGAGCGTTGACAGAGAGGAGAAGGTAGAAATGACTCAGCCTGGAACTGAAAATATGGATGGAGGACAACAGAGCTGTTTCATGGAAGAACCTCAGCTTAGCCTGTTAGCCTTTGCGCCCATCACCGACGCTATATTGCCTTATATGTGTTAGCTCGGCGCTAGCACAACAAACAAGCTAAACTGAGACTCTCCAGCTG
>NW_013953050.1:235565-238370 GCF_001266775.1 Austrofundulus limnaeus
TTCGAAATTGACGTGTTTCCATTGAGCAAATTTGTTTTCGAAATTCTAATTTGCGCATTTTCATGGTGAATGGAAACGCAGCTACAGTGATTGCTGAAATAGACACCAACTCCCCGCAACCTGGAAAGGAGAAGCAAGGAAAGAAAATGGACGGATGTCGTTTTCCAAGAGTGAATTATTGTGAAGTTTTATGACTAAAATTATCAGGCCACATTATCACCATCGAATTCTGGGAGCTGGCTGACAAACWGGAAAGGTTGCACCTGCTGGAGTTTTTCTATAACGCTCCGTCCAAACTGTTTGCGAGTCATTCCTTTATAATGAGATGTTAATAAAATGTGTTGTTGGGCAAATATCTCACAACTGTTTGTGTATCTCTCCGCTGCCTCCCGAGCAAACAACTGCAGAAGTGACCAGCTGCAGACTTTCTTTGCTGGTGGTCAGCACTTTGGTATCTTCAAAGCTTTAATCCTCAACTTTCCAGCTTCTGTCCTGCACTTTTTTTTTTTCAAATGCGGCCATGTCCATATTGAAGCCGATAAATGGGAGAAAAAGCTGTTTAGATATGAAAATTTATGTCCACACTAGCATTTTAAAGCCTTTTTTTTTTTTTAGAAAAGTTGTCCGTACACATTGAAACTTGAAAGCAGCATCAAAGCTGTGTGTTGCATCATGTGATGGAGGGGGGCAGTCACAGGCTGTTTTCTTTGCTGAGTCTTCAAAGGTCAAACATTCACTTTGCCGCTCRGTGGCCACATGTGCAGAGCTGAATTGATGTTCTACTGATGTGCAGAAGACACAAAAGAAAGTTTTTCACCAAAGTGAGCGCAGCACTTCCTGCTCGGCAAACTTGAGACAAACTTGCGCGACTCCGGGAGCAGCTGTGCCACCGTTTGTACTTTAAAAGTTGAAGAGTTTGTCCTTAAGTTGCCTTTTTTTATATATAAAACAGTGACATATATATTTTTGTTGCTAAAAATCCAATATCTTTAGTTGATTTCACTGATCAAAAGAGTTGGAATTGTAAAGGAAAATATATCTTAATTAATTCAACAGGTTTTATTAGAGGTGACTTTTAAATGTACAATTAAATGACTAATTGTTGTTATATTAGTAAGTATTGACAGGAAAACTTGGACAAAAAATAAATAAACTGGATTCATTTTTACTCAAAAAATACATTAAAACCAACCTATGATGATTAATTTTACACCAGACTCTTCGTGTTTTTAAACCACAATTACCTCATTGATTTGACTTAAATATGAAATACTACACTTTCACAGTTTAATCTCTTAATGCAGGACTATTCAACTAAATCGCTCTGGGNCATCTGGTGAAAATTTCGTCATTAGCACCTCTAGTAATATATTTACTGAGAAAAATGGTGACGTGTTCAATACTTATTTTACCCGCTGTACATTTAATTTGTTGTCTCATGTTGAGAACTGTTTCAGCTCCTAATGGTAGTTCTTCAAAAACTAAAACACATTTTCATACAAAAATCAAAAATTTGTAAAAGTCCCCCTTAGCTGGACCTTATTCAGTAACATTTTAAAACRAAATGACGAGTCATGCTTTGAGCTGTCTAATCTCACTTCATCACTAACCATAAATCAGTTCTGTAAAGTTTTCTCGTTTTCTTTCATTCAGCTTTTTGGATTTAATGTTTCGATTAGATTTTTATAATCTGACAGATGATCTGCTGCAGAAGCCATCAGTTATGATTTCCCAAGCACAAATTCTTACTGGGTTTGATCATTATTAGCTGTCCATCAAATAAGCATCTGAATACGCTGTGATTTTGATGTGAATTCAGAAAATGCGTTCCATCTATAAACTGCTACATATTACTGTTATAAAGCGAATCACAATGATTAAAATGTTCTGGTGGATTAAGATGAACTGGGAACTATCCGTCACTGGTTCTGCTTTGTTTACCTTTAAACGTTAAAAAAAATCAGTTTATAATTACAAAATGAACTTAGATGGCATTTTAATTATCATTAAGATAATCTGAGGCACTTACCCTGCTTGCTTAATGTCATGTTTAATCTCCAATCTCACTCTGGACTGGAACTGTTTCGATGTTTGATTCAGTGACATTTAACTGGAACGTGTTGCTTCATGATCTCTGCATGTTGTTTGTTTTTATGAATGAATGTGACTGATTTATCAAAATACTGCTTAATGTGAGTTAGTGCCTTAACTTTAAGGGTCTACAGAGGTCTAAGTAATTTTCAGCGAGGGCCACGTGAGTTTACTACTTTATTTTACTACTTCTGTGATATTACTACTATTTCTACTTCCTGTTATCTTCTTCGTCATCGTCTTTTTCACCATTAGAAACAGCCGGTTGTTGATCACGTGACTCCCGTGATGCCAAAAATGTGTTTCCATTGCAGTTTTGCAAAAAACACCAATTTCGATACGGCCGAAACACCACCTCATCCTAGCGCAAAAACATTTTGTCGAAAAACGTAATTTTTTTTCTTCGAAATTGACGTGTTTCCATTGAGCAAATTTATTTTCTTAATTCTAATTTGCGCATTTTCATGGTCAATGGAAACACAGTGACTGATGAGCTCTTTATATCATTATAATGTGGTGGAATATTGGAGGTCAGGGATGGGCAACTTAAATAATGGAAAGAGCCACAATTATTTGTTGACACTACCAGGGGGCTCGTACTGCACTGAACACTTAGACAAATGTAACAAAACTGACATTTTAAAAATGTATAAAAATTAGTGGTGCATGCATTGCAGTTTTCTGGCTGATCACTGATCTTTAAAGGGTCAATAT
>NW_013953050.1:244549-246724 GCF_001266775.1 Austrofundulus limnaeus
ATATCTAAGTTGATAAAAAACATTTTATATAGGTAACAACATCTTATTTGCCATAAACTGATAGGACTTGTCAAAAATTGGAATAAAAAACAGGTTCAAGTTGTTTTCATCTGAACAGAATAGGGCCGATCCTTTTTATTCAGTCATTGTCTGCATCCCAGTTCTGACAGATGTAAACGTGCTGGTGTGTCTCACAGGCACCAATGGACCAATTTCATCCCCAGAAACCTCTGATGGACGTCTTGTTTGTGTCTTGCCAGTGTTTGATAATTGATATTAAAGTCATTTGCTGTACTACAGATAGGTTTGTGCAGCAGTTTCATGGCGCAGACTGCCCTGAGCATCACGTCAGGTGGTGTCTGGTCATAGCTGGTCATGCGACAACCAACCCCATCAGGAATGTTTTGCTAGCAGTTGTGCTAGCAAGCACATGTTATAGTCTAGCAAAGAAAAAAATAACATTCGAACTATAGCTCTGCCTTTTTACTTTCAAAYGCCAATAAGTGTTTAATTCTAAATCCATTGTTTAAAGGCAATTCAAAATGATCACAAAAATAATCAAAAGTTACATCAGTGGCGTCACTAGGCCTATTTTAGGGGGACTGGAGCACCCCCTAAAATATATTAAAGCCCCCCTAAATTATTTTGGTTTAAAATTTTTTTACAAAAGTTCAAAATGATGTCATCAGAATAAATAACCATTTAATATTTCATTATTAACTAAAATATATAATCATAAATCTGTCAGCTTCCCTTTAATTTATAGTGAAAGGTAGATATCCTCTTTGGTGCATCGTTATCCAGTCCATTCCACTTGTTCATATGGAGTACTCCTCCATCACATGACATCCAGTCCACGTTTTTCCTGCAACCTTAATAGCAACATGCTAGCAAGTTTAAACACCATTAGCATCACTAGACCATTTTTAGTGGATGTGTGTTCGACTACTCCACCTAGGCTGCATTTTTGATCGCAGATCCACTGAGAAACCTGCTGTTTCAGCAACATTTAATTAAAAAAACTGTACTTTTGAGGTTAAACAAATGTTCGTAATTAATTTAAATAAATTACAAGTTAAAAGGGACGCGAAGATTTCTCTTTTTTGTATCGAAAAATATCGAACCGTGAGACTAAAGTATTGAACCGAATCGTGAATTTTCTATATCGTTGCACCACTAATACACACACACACACACACAACACAAATACACAATATACAAAAATTATGTGCGTCTCCTGGGGGCTAAGCCCCCCTTGTCCCTAAAATTTCGTGACACCCCTGAGTTACATTATGATGTGAAAAACTCAATAAGTCCTCTCATCTCATTGAAAGACGTCACGYTGCTAAAATAAAAACGTTGCTAGTCTGTGACAACTATTTCGGAAACTCACGTAAAGATTTTGTAACAGCGCTTTCTAGGAGAAAACATTTAGCAACTGTGACAACCAACCCCGTTCTCCCCCTAACAAGAGATAACGACTTTAGATAACAAGAACTTGTCACTCTTATGTAATTGCTTTCTATCTTTTTTTTTTTTTTGGGGGGGGGGTGCACATTTAAGTTTCATCGTTTTCATGCGTCCACTAAATAATCTTGACAAAAAAAATTAAAATAAAAATCTGTGGCCCTCAGATGAGACATGGCTGTTAAAAGGAGATATGAGGCCTTGTTCCTTAATCCACTTGTGTTGACGAGCACATATTTTCAATCAGGATCATGTTTACTGGAGGAGTGGACTGTGCTCTCTTTTTTTTCCTGTTCTTTTATCCGCGCCTTCATTCCTTTTCTCTTGTCCTCTCATCCCTTCATCTGCAGTGCCCCCCCATCCTTCCCCACCCTGTGTGATGGACAGGGTGTCCTCACCTTGTAACGATCAGTGACATCCAATATGTTTGGCTTTGGGATCATCCCCCTGTGTGTGCATTGTGCGTCTTGTTAAATGCTTTATTGATTAGTCTTGAGTTAATTACGAATTACATCAACCGTGGCCGGGCTCTTGCAGCAGGATCCGTCCAGCAGAAGCTAATATATTTGGCCGTGCACACATTAGTCATCCTCATCCCCCCCCCACCCATTAACATCCATGCATTTGTGACATTTCAACATTTCACAGCACCTTATCAGCTCCTTAAAGGACATGCAATATTTTCTGGGTGACTCTGAAGGGTGGAAT